>NC_133290.1:14208709-14238144 GCF_005239225.2 Populus alba
AGGTTGATTCAAAGTTTGTGCATTCATCTGGCTCCTAACAATGGAGACATGTTCTTGATATTGCATCATTGTGTAGCGATATCAAAAATCATCTCAACGTCAATAGTTAAGCTATTAGGTTGAGGTTTTAAGATATGATTTATATTATTCTCTAACACAAAAAAAACCCCCCCCCCTCAAATTAAAACCTTTTTAAACTTGAAACTTGCACAAACTCGTTTTTTCCTTGTACTTAATTTTTTTATTAAATAATAGAAATGATGAGATTCGAACTCATGACCGTTTGGTTATCAAGGCTCTAATCACTATATCAAAGAACCATTTCAACCCAATAACTTAAGCTATTTAGATGAGGTTCATGATATGATTTTATATTATCTCTAACAAACAACCTTTTAAAAATTGGTTAATCTGTAGAATACTGTATATGTACTACCAGCCGCGCGCTAAGTGTTTACCTTCGGTGGATCGCAGTGGAACTCGTCCATTTATATGTTGGTCAAGAACCTCTTGCAGCTGTTGTGTCTCGAGGCCTGGCCGTGATCTTTCGCGCCCAGAAATCCTGAAGAGACTATCATCAGTGAAGCACAGAGTTCCAGTACTGTTACATTTTCAGCTTCGTCAACTTTTTTGTCCAAATTCTACTTGGAGATAAAGCCGCGAGGAAGATTCAGAGACCTCAAGGAGATTTATTGTGATTTTTTTTTTCGATATACTACTTGGAGTATAGCAAAGGAGAGATTAACAGAAGTAAAAGGGAAAGGACTAAGAAACCACAAAACAGAGCAACAACCAAGGATTGCAGCTTTGTCTTCATACAAGCTAAGCTACCAGGCTAAAAAATCCAAGGGATAATTCCAAGTAAAACCAAAAAACTATCTCGATTCTGATTTAAAATATTACTATATCTTTCCATCTATCATCATCTTTTCCATATCAAAAGAGATCTTCAGACCAAGCCACTATCATCAAGAAACATCATCTCCTCCTTAGACCTTCTCTGATTTGCCAAGAATAAAATGGAAGAGAACGAATGGTACGGTGAAGAACCAGACCACTCCTCACCACAAGCTAGAACCAGCCATGGCCTCTCTAGAATTCAACCTTCAACACCTGGCAAAATAAACCATCACCACCAGGAACCTCAAGCAAAAACAGGCAAAGGAAGGGCCAAAAACATCTGGCTGACTCAAATCCAAAGCAACAAAATTCACTTGTTTTGCGCACCTCCTTGTTTGGCCAGGCCGTTTGATCAGCCATATGATTAGACTCATGACGAGAATGAATAAAAGTGATTGAGCCCAAGTATAGAGCCAAATTTTCTTGCTGAAGATTCTGGATTATTCATCCAACTAATGACATTAACAGAGTCAGATTCAATAATAATATAGCTAGTGATGCAAAGAGAGAGTTAAAGGCTGAAGATTTCAATAGTTTTGATAACAGTAGAAGCTAGCTCGGTGACATTGGATTCTAAAATACCAGCCGACAACGAGAAGATACCAAGAAGAATTCCATAATAATTTCACGAAACACCACCTATACCTGAGGGACCAGGCTTTCCCAGCGAGAATTTATTAGTGAAATAGATCAGTGAAGCAGACTACTTTGAAATTACAAGGGATCAAATAACTGGTGTCTGTACCTGGTCTCCATTTTGTCCAAGATGCGGGTCTGCTAGTATTTTGGTTCAAAAATGGAACCAGGTTCTTGGCCTTAGATGGTCCTGCATTCCCTTTAATATTTTGAAGGGCTTAAGCTAATCTCCATGCTAAATATATAGGTGACATTTAATTTGTAATTGTAAAAACTAAATAAATGGAGATCGTTTTATAGATTTACTCACACTTTGGATGTCTTTCTTGGCTGTTGTTCTCAATCACAAGATCATCATCATTATGTATAAACAATGTTTCATGATTTTTGCACGAATGGTGCCCTTTGACTGAGCTACAGAGATTAATTGGTTCAATGCATGGGAAATTAATCTTAAGATTTATATAACACCGGACAATTACATAGACAAAAGGTATAATATCTCAGTAATTCTTACATGTTAGACTCTCTCTCAAAATGCAGGAAATATTTTTTTTATTTTTTTTATATACACAAACAATAGGGTGTTCTTTAGATGTTTTCGAGCTCCCACAACTAATCTTGCACTATGCTCAAATTTGTCTATGAAATATGAAACCATCCTGGGAGGGTTACATGCCCCTTACGCTGCATCGCATACGTGATTAATTGTGATAAGACCGAATCTATCTTTACCAAAGAATATCATTACATTTTTTGTTGAAATTAATTACAAGAATCAATGGAGAAGATGAGAGGTTCTTGAACACTTGGGGACTTGGGATAATTAATTACTTAAATTGTGGCAAAGATCTATTCTAGAAATTTGATCATAATATTGAATTTCGTTCTTCCTTCAACAATAAAGGCTGAAGTCAATAAATTGTAGCTCACTGGTATTAGAGTTTCATTTTTACTTAAAAAAATCTTGAGTTTGAACCTCTGCTATATATAATATAAAAAACCAAGAAAACTTGAATTTGTTTTGTTAATTATGATCTATTTTTTATCCCAATTAACGAACTGATAATCTCTTATCAATAAATGAGCAAAATCGTCTGCGGGTGTCTTGAAGTTATTTTGCATGATGTTGTTCTTTTTTATGACCTCTGTAGCCATCTTCTCCTCGTTGTTAATTTTTTTCCTTTTACCATTAATTAAAACTTGATCAGATTCTTTAAAAAAAAAAAAAAATCAGATGTTATAGCTGTAAATTGTTGCTAGCAGTTTGATGGATTACCTAACGTGACTAATTGGATAAGACCAGGTTGTCTTTGTCAAAGAATATCCTCACATTTGTTTGAAATTTAATTATATAAGACCAAATTCGTTCAAATTGTGGCCTGCTTTGAACAACGAAGGTTGAAAGAGTTAGATATCTTGGGCGTTAATTATTTCTTTGTTACCCCAAACGACTGATGTAAATAAATAAATTAGCCTTCTTGTCAATAAATTAGAAAGATGGTCATGTCCTAGGGTTTTCAGGATTTTTGTTTTTTCAATTGGCTGAATTATAAGAATGATTTATGTAAATTTATTCTTCCACACTCTCCTTAACAAAATTCTTTTGAACTTAAGATTTACATCACTGTCTTGTACTTTTAAATCCATCACTACTAGCAAAGCATGTCTCTCGTCTCTATTCATTCAAGTTATAGCGTGTGTGTATGTGTGTATTCTCCAAGTACAAGCTGAATTTCGTGCCCTTGATTAGGGCTAAAGAAAGGAAAGAGATACTGAAGGATATGGGTCAAATATTTAACATGGTAATGACTAGAATTTACTAGATATTAAAAAAAAAATTATATAGACAAGAGCTCCATGATTGTATGCGTAAGAATCAGCTGGTCCATGATATATGCAGAATCAAATCCAATATTCCCAGCTTATACCATGTAGCCATATTCTTTGATGCTTCTATTTTTTTTTCCTCTACAAATTTATTTTTAACGAATGAATTTTATGTTTATATACTTTGTATTTAATTTTTTATCAAATAAATAAGAATGATGAGATTCAAACTCGTGACACTTGATTTATCAAGACTCTAATATCATGTCAAAGAATCATCTCAACCTAATAGTTTAAAACTGTTAGATAAAATTTCAAGATATAATTTATATTAATTCTCTGTTAACACATGCCAATCTCTACATGATCATTGCATGATTATTCCTATTTTTATCAAAAAATAAAAAATTCAAGCACATGTATGAATTCACATCAAATATTACTCAGCTAGTAGCAGTATTATTGTCTTGACTAGCCCTCCATTGACAATCGAAATAGCATATACAATTTGAGAATGTATTTTTCATCCAAATGTGAATCCGGGCTGGTGTGCCTCGTTTGATAGCTTGCTCAAACAGATGATCCGATCCCTTCATGTATAATTTACTCCACCCAATGTTTCATAGTTCAAAGCTTCTATAAAGTGGCTCAAGAGTAGCAAAAAGCTAATATGTTTTCAACTTTCTCTCACGTTACGTCTCTATACATATATATTCTTCCTTCAGTTATATTGTACTCTTGCAAGAGATTAAGACAACAACATGCCTGCGCAGCCCCCAAAACGGGTCCCTTGTGAATTCTATACCGACACAAAGCATAAATACAATTGGACTTCCTTTTTTCTTTCAATGAAATCTGGTACGCCAGCTAGCACCATGCACTATAAATAGCTCACCATGTCTTGGTCTAAAGAACCACACACAGACATAAACCCAATTCCTCATAGAGTCAGAATTTCAAAAAATTTGCAGAAATATATACTTTTGTTCTTGTACAGCCATGTTGAGATTGATTGGAAGCTTGAGCTTTTATATGGCTACTCATGGCCACATCCACAATGGCTCAAACCTGGCCAGCTGTGCTTGGATGCAGATGGCCAAACCTTCTTAGAAGTGGTGTAGAGTACTACGTGCTTCCAGCTGTAAACTGATGTTGCCGGTGGCTTAACCCTTGTTAATCGGAACAACGGTTCAATATGTCCACTCTTTGTTGGTCAAGAGCCTCTTGCAACTGTTGTGTCCCGAGGCACTTCAGTCATATTCACACCACGGGTTGCGGATACTGTTTGTAAGGGAGACAAGGGACTTTCACTGTTGCATTCACTGGTGTAAACAATTTGTGCTCAGTCTACTGCATGGAGGGTAGGTGAACGGAATCCAGAGACACGGAGGAGGTATATCTTGGCTGAAACGGATCCTAGCCCATCTTCTAATGCTTGGCACTTCAACATCGTCAAGAATGATCAAGGCCTCTACAATTTTCAATGGTGTCCAAATTGTCTCACCGGAGTTTGTCCTAAGCCTTTGTGTGGGGATGCTGGTATTGTGGTTGAAAATGAAAGGAGATTGCTGGTCTTGGACGGTCCCGCCTTTCCTTTTATATTTAGAAGGGTTTGAATAGTTTGTAATAGCCTCCATGTGTCAAGAATAATCAATGACATCGTGTCAATGCATTGCTAATTATAAAAATAACTGGAGATATTCAATTCTTATATATAGCTTGGCCAATAAATAAAGGCTTTTAATTTTGATGAATATGATAATATATAATCACTAATGCTTACTATTATTGTTAAATTATGGTAAACTTATTCTGAGGTATATCCATGTGTGTTGGATATACTCCTTGACAAGTTTATTAGTGAATAACTATTTTCAAGAGGCAAATCACAGAGAAAAAAAAACTTAACTCGAGTTCCCTTATATTTATATACTTGCATGTAAGTTGAGAAATACAAGTTATAGAATTCAAATAAAAAATGTACTCTACCTCATGTATATCTAAATGATTTCTTTTAAAAAATAATATTAATTTCAATCATTAATTTTATTGTCCTGTGAGGGCTGAGACTGTTGTACATGATTAGGATCAAGCTCATATGCAAATTGTGCTTTATAAATTCATCACAAAACTTTAATTGTTGCATGTATAATAGGACCAGATTGCACATGCTGGTCTTGTTTGGGGATCGGATTTTCCAACAGCCATGAAATCATGCTAGAAAGTGCAGTATATGCCAAACTAATCGATTGAATATTTTTTCTCTTGCCATCGTTGACTGAGAGGGAACTGCTCAAACAAACTTGGGCCCGATGTGGATATGGATCTGACCTTCAATAAACGTGCCCAAATGAGCAACTTCTATCGTGGGTCAATTAATGGCGGCCGCATGCGGGCAACTTCTTTCCTGGTCAATTAAAAGTGGCCCAAGTATAGCAATTTGACCCAAATACGAAATCTGAAATTGGTTTTGTTACAAGTTCCTGCCACCTCACTAGAATTAGGCCTCACACAAACTTGATTAAAGCAACAGATTTTGAATCATACAACATAGGGAGTAATTTCTTTCCTATTACATGATTGCAGATGAGAAATAGAACTCATTAAAAAGACTATAACTTTATAGCAAGCAAAGAATATACAATTGTTAGATTAAGTATTACCATTTTAAAAAAAATTAATTAAAAAAACTAAGTTTGAAGCATTAGTTTGCTATTAAATTTGTCCATTCTAACGGGTTAATCTGAGATTTGGAGATCTGATCCAACTTAGATTTTTTAATTGAACTAATAAAATATTGACTTGATAAAAACTCTGATGGACTTGACTGAGTATTTTATGATCTAGTTGATTAGTTAAATCTAATTTAAATTTAACAATTCAACATAAAAAAACAATTATTTATAATAAAATAATTAATTTATATTTATATGTAATCCTTGATTACTCAACAATTTAAAGTTTCTCAGAAATCTATACGTTTTAATATAAAACCAGCTCAGATATCGCAAGTCTCATATAAAAGATCGAGGACTCTACTCTCCATTCATAGCAAAGATTTTTTGGATTTCCTAATAATATAATAACAACATTAATAATAATAAACAGAAAATAATTTCAATTAGGCTGTGCTGGGAGACGTTTTCTCTCTATCTCTTACGTTACTCCTCATCAGAAATTTCAACTTGAAATTCCTACTTTGACTGTCATGGCATGTACAGACAGGATAGGGTTTATCTTGTTCGTTTCAAACAACAAGAATTACGCTACGAGAAATGGACTTTTCAATTCGTTGCCGTGCCTCCATTGTTCATATCTTGTAAACTGCCGCATGTTCACCGTGTGTGTTACCACATTTCCTATAAATATCTAGCCCACGTATTCTATACCTTGAAAAGCGAGCACATTACTCAGTTTCTTACCAAGTTCTTCAGTTTCTAAGCACAAACAGCACAGTACTGTTTTTCTTGTGATGTTGAGGTTGATTGGAAAGTTTAAAGCTTCCTATGGCCTACTAATGGCCATATCCACCATGGCTCAAAGCCCTCCTGTGCTTGATGCTGGAGGTGAACCTCTTAGAAGCGGTGTAGAATACCTTGCAGACCCGGCTGTAGCTGATGTTGCTGGTAGTTTAACTCTAGTGGCTCGCAATGGATCTTGCCCGTTTATGTTGGGTCAAGAAATCTGCTAGATCCGGTCGACCAGGCATTCCAGTCATCTTTACACCAAGAACCTCAAGAGACTATCATCCACTGAATCCACAGAGGTCACAGTTACATTTTCAGGGGTTTCAACTTGGCGTTCGAAACACTGCAATGGACTATAGGTGGCGAAAGATCCACAGACGAGAAAGGAGATTTGTTGTGACTGGAGCTGAACCATCCTACTTTCAACTTAAGCAGGAATCAACTAGGAGGTTCCTCTATACTTTCCAAGGGTGCCCACAATGTTGTCGACGAACCAGATTGTGGTAGGGCAACTTGTGGAACTGCTGGTATTCTATTCAAAATGGAACGAGATTTTTAGTCCTAGATGGTCCTGAGAGTTTACTTTTATGTTTGTAAGGGCTAGTTAGGTTCATTTGATCTCCATAACAAAAATAAATATATAGATATGGCATTTTGCCATTGTAATAGTGAATAAAATCAAGCCTTTCATGTTTTAGAATTAGGGCAAAAGTTGCTGATTATCCTCAGCAAATTATTACTATCGTTGTACTACTAGTAAAATAAATGGAGATTTATCTTTCTTTCCCTGTGTCATTTCGAATTGTTTGTTTGAGCATTGAGAATCAATGCGTGCTTAGTTGTCCGAAATTGAAGGATTAGTTCAATTTGTAATAAATTTATTGGTTAGAGGAAACGCAAGACACAGTAGACATCATCGATCAATTCTAATTCTCAAATTGCAGTTGAAAGAAAAGTCTCGATAAAAAAAATAGCATCCCAAGTTAGGAGCTAGAATTTTATAATATATGATTTTGGAGGTACTATTTTTAAAGGATGTTGTAGTCTTTGAATTTTTCAGGCTGCTATCTATATATTCACGTAATAGAAAATTTATCTAGAAGTTCATGAATTTGGGAGCATCGTCATGGAAAGCGTGATGGTGTGTAGTATAATTTTGAGAAGGAATGCTGAGTCAAATATGAAGATAAGCTCTCCCTTATTCACAATTTGCCCAAAAGTATTAAATTATTTCTCAAATTGAAATTCGTTCCCAAGTACAAAACCCCTATTGACTTTGTGATGGATTCTTGTTAAGACTTCATTGCCTAATTGGCTTACTATTTGGTAGACTAACACATTTAGCCAGTACCTGGCAAATTAAACATCATAAAATGGCGGAAAGAGGGGTTGGGGATAAGGAGCTAGCAATGGACTAATTTGAGCTCTTTTTTAAGAGCCTATTTTCACGTAGAAAAGGAATAGATTTTGAGTGAATTCATTGGAAATAGTTTAAATAATTCAGATTTTATATTTACTTTTTAAAAAATATCAATTTAAATTTTACAAATCTCAAAATTATTAAAAATTTATATATTATTAACTTTAAAATCTATAAAATTAATTAAAATATTCATAAATTAATCCGAATATCCATATTAATAAAATAAACTTCCTACTCATCGTTTCATAAATTGAAACTTCAAGTAGCTGACTTATCCATGTGCACATAATAAAAGGGTAGGATGCAAAGGTTTATCAATGTCAGTAAAAGCAGCAATTGATTAGGATAGACAGATGGACTTTTCGTTGGCGTGCTTATTATGTGATATCTCGTAGAAAAGTCGCATGCCTGCCTGCGCCAGATTTCCTATAAAAATCTAGCTACCATGCATAAACTACAAAGTGCAAAGACATTACAATTACACCATTTCTCACCAAGTTCAAGGTTGATAACTAAGCTCGTACAATTTAATTTTGTTGGTTGACACAGGCAGCCATGTTGGGGTTGATTAGAGGTTTGAGCTTCATTTGTCTACTGATGGCTGTATCATGCTTGGCTCAGGGCCCTCCTGTGCTTGATACTGATGGAAACCCTGTTACAAGAGGGGTAGAATACTATGTAGATCCTGCTGCAACTGATGTTGCTGGTGGCTTAACTCTAGTGACTCGCAATGGATCTTGTCCATCTTATGTTGGTCAGGTTCCTATTGGACCTGGCAATGTTCAAGGCCTTCCGGTCATCTTCTCCCCAAGAAATTCTGGAGAGACTGTCATCACTGAAAATACTCAATTCACTGTTGCATTTTCAGCTGCTTCGATTTGTGTTTCAGATACTACATGGGGTGTAGGCGAGGAAGACCCGGAGACGACAAGGAGACTTATTGTGATTGGTGATGAACCAGCCATCTTTAGTATTAGCCGTAATCAAGCACCAGGTCCCTATACTTTTGGCTATTGCCCAGAATGCAACACTCCTCCGCCTTGTGGGAGGCCAAGATGTGGGATTGCAGGTATTCTGGAACAGAATGGGACGAGGTTCTTAACCATAGATGGCCCTGCATTTTCCTTTCAGCTTAGAAGGGGGGCTTGAGCTCTTCTCCTTTGCAAAATATAAGTAGATGACGTTCTGGCATTGTAATAGTACAAATAAATCATTTTATATTTAGAAGCGCTTATGTTATTCTCCATAGAAGAATAAGTGCCTTGGTGTCATTGTAATATCAGGAAAATAAATGGAGATCTTTCTTGATGCTTAGGAACTCAACTTAGTTATCTTTTATATATATATAAAAGAGTAAGCATAACAACACCTGTGATGAAATTAAAAAAAAAAGTTGCAAACACCATATGACCGATATAAAAAAATCTCTGGAGCTGTGATATTATAAACCCACAGAGACATTCAAAACTGAAGCCATAGAATGGAGGCAGGCAGTATATTAAAAAAGACCAAAAAATAAATATAACCGAAATAATATACTCTAAAATAGCAGATATAAGTTAAAATCTTACTAATGTTTCAAGACTTCGAACATTGCCAAACAATGCAAAGATTTAAACAATTTATTGCGAAATTCCTTGCAAATCAACTAATTTCTAGCTGTGAGATCACTAGAGGAGCTTTAAGAAACTGCTCAAAGTGCAAAATCTTAGAGCGTTGCGAGAAACTTCAAGACATTAGTATAGTTATTCTTGGGCTGGACTAGTAATTCTAAAAAGGATTGGTTAACTGTAGCAAGACAAGAGCATAAAGAGTTGAGTATTCCTCATTGTCTGGTAATTTTCCAGCAGTAAAATACAGGAATTGTTCAAAATGAATAGCATGCTCCACCCAACCCTTTTTTTTATTGTCTTTAATTAATTAATTGGATAATTAAGACAACACAGACTTTTCTCTAAGCATATCCACACACACATGATATTGAAAGTAGACCATTTTTGGGAAATTCATTTGCTTTAATTGTGGGTATAGACTAGAAATTTTGGTCAAACTGAATATTCCTGTTACCTAGTATCCTGATAAGTAACCAGCTCAAAGAATTTGGTAAGCGATCATTAATTTTTGTTTCCGGTTGTGAATAGTTCTCCTCCTCCTTCGATTACTTGCTCCAACAGATCTCTTCATAATTAGTCCATCCATGAGAAGAGTATTTCAAAGCTTACAATCTAAGTATTTCAGCTGCCATTTTTTTTGGTTTTACACTGTTCCTCGAGTTAATTTTGTTACAACGTTTGATTAGTATCGCCGAACAAATAAAAATAAAAACAGATACAAAAAAAAAAAAAATTGTTTGGTTAAAAGGATAAGAACAAAAACATAAAATAAATATATATCTATGGGATAAATATATAATGAATTTATATTTTTTAAAATTAAATGGCACATGGGAGCATATTTCCTCTGTTTTCCTCCTTCGATTACTTGCTCCAACAGATCTCTTCATAATTAGTCCACCCATGAGAGACAATAACTCTAAGTGTATTAAAGACACCGTTAACTGGATTCATTAGATAACAATGCAACAGATGAGAATGGATAATTACCCAAGGACTTTTTTGTTGCCGTGCCGTAATAGAGAAATGTGGTATGTCGACTCCTTCCACTATAAAAAGATGGCAAAACTCAAGCAAAGGATGAAAAGAAGGATTACAAATTGCTCATACTTAATTTTAAGAACCAGCACATATAATATTTTACTTCTTTTTTGTTGTGCGAGATAGCTAGCTCTAGGCAGCCATGTTGAGATTGATTGGAAGCTTGAGCTTTATATGGCTACTCATGGCCACATCCACAATGGCTCAAACCTGGCCTGCTGTGCTTGATGCAGATGGCCAACCTCTTAGAAGTGGTGTAGAGTACTACGTCCTTCCAGCTGTAACTGATGTTGCCGGTGGCTTAACCCTTGTTAATCTTAACAACGGTTCAATATGTCCACTCTTTGTTGGTCAAGAGCCTCTTGCACCTGTTGTGTCCCGAGGCACTTCAGTCATATTCACACCACGGGTTGCGGATACTGTTGTAAGGGAGACAAGGGACTTCACTGTTGAATTCACTGGTGTAACAATTTGTGCTCAGTCTACTACATGGATGGTAGGTGAGCAGAATCCAGAGACAAGGAGGAGGTATATCTTGGCCGAAACGGATCCTAATCCTTCTTCTAATGCTTGGCACTTCAACATCGTCAAGAATGATCAAGGCCTCTACAATTTTCAATGGTGTCCAAATTGTCTCACCGGAGTTTGTCATACGCCTTTGTGTGGGGATGCTGGTATTGTGGTTGAGAATGAAAGGAGATTGCTGGTCTTGGATGGTCCCGCCTTTCCTTTTATATTTAGAAGGGTTTGAATAGTTTGTAATAGCCTCCATGTGTCAAGAATAATCAATGACATCTTGTCAATGCATTGCTAATTATACAAATAAATGGAGATCTTTAATCCTTGACTAATTAAATATATAGTCTGGGTAATAAATAAAGGCTTTCGAGTTTTGATGTATATGATAATTGTCGCGGGTGCACCGTGGCATCGTCGTGCTGTGGCAAAGCTTTTTATTGTGCCCGAGGAGGTAATTATAAAAAACTCATGATTTAAAATTTAAGAGTGGCTATTTAGTATTATGGTTTCTTAGAAATTTATGGTCTATAAGAATCTAGATAAAAAATTAGTTATGTAAGGAGAAGACATATTACCCTCAGCATATCTTATATAAGATAAGTTGTATTGTTATTTCATTGTTTTTCTAGATCGGGTTTCTATTCGTTAGTATTTTCTAAGGTTTAAAGCAGATCTTTCTTGGCGAGAAAGTCTCTATCTCATCGGGTTAAACCTAACCATTCTAAAATCCAAACTTTAGTATCGCATTTATTTTACACCTTGTATCTTTAATATATTTGAGGGTTTATACTATTGTGCAGTTTTACACCTTACAAATTATTAAAGTTTATATCTAAACCCCAAAAAGATTTGAAAAAAAAATATTTTTTATATTTTAGTCAAACCCTAATGAATAATTATGAACTAGTTACGATATTCATTTTTGCATTTTTAAAACATAAGAAAGATACAATTTTTATTTTTATGAAAATATGCTTGGAAACATTTTAGGATTTGGTTGTATGTATGAAAAAAAAAAATTTTGTTTTTTTTTGTCTTTTAAAAAAGAAAATTAATTTAAAAAAGAAAGCTAGACATTTTAATACAAATTTGAATCTTATAGTGTAAAAATAAAACTCAATGTTACACAAAATTGTTAGAAAACACCCAAGAAAATCACAAATTTTTTAAAGAAGTTTTTTGGAATTTTTTTGTTTTTTAATATATAATATTAAATATTCCAATATATATTATATTGTTCTAAAAATATAGGTTGGGCCAACCCAGCTAACTAGGCTGATCTTAACCTAAAAGGGTTGGGCTGACCTTGGCCCAATAAGTAATTGGCCTCTATCAACTCAAAAAGAATTTGGGATGAAAATTAAAATTTTATGTAAATTAAAGGGAAACCATATTTTTTTTATTGGAGATTTAAATTGAAAATAAAAAATAACTTTAACAAAATGATAAAAAAAAATCAAAAGAATAATGATTAAATTGAAAAAAAAAATATATATATATATTATAAATATATATGATATAAATTTTGAATTGAATGATGAAATTGAAAGCTATTAAAACTCTTACAAAAAGGTCAGGGAAAAAAAATAAAAATAAAAAAAATAAGGACCAAGTCGAAAAAAAAAAATATATAACAAATTAGGGTTGAATGTTGAAATTAAAAATAAATAAATTTTTTATAAAAAGAATTATGTGTTTTTTAAAATATAATTTCATAATTCACCAATCTCATCTTCTTTTTTATTTATTTATTTTTAATTTTATCTTTCAATATTAGATTATTTTGAGAATTGTGCTTCTTATTTTTTTCTTATTTTCTTTATATTAAATTATATATTGGTCTCATTGATTTTAGCTTTTTTTTCCTTGATTTCAACCTTTAAAATTATATATATTGAAAGTAGAGCTTCATAAATTTTCTCAAATTACTTTATATAATGTGATTTATGTCACGACCTGAATCCCGGGTCCATGACCGGCAACGCAGGAGCGGTGTTGAAAGGACACCTCGCCTGCGCTAAGCCTCAAAACGGACATATCAAAAGAACAATTTATTCAAAAATACGCAGCGGCTCATAATATTTCGAAATATCGTATTATTCAAAACTGATAAAACCGAAAGATAGTTATTAAAACAAAAATAATAATTCATAATACATTTACATTGTCAAAATCCAAACGTAATTAAAACAAGGTAACAGTGGAGCGTCTAAGACATCAAATCAAAACTGAAAGGAAAACCTCACGGACAAGCAAGGCATACTGACCAGAACTGAAGAAGCGGAAACACTCAACAAAGTCCAACTGCTATCAGAAACTAAGAACCTGAAATAATATTAAAAATAAGAGGTGAGTTCAACCAACTCAGTGAGGGTATAACATTTAATATACATTTCAGATATTAATAATTTGCAAGATGATTTATTTTAATATACATATACATATACTTACTAAACATATTATCATAACGTAGTGGATTACATGTCAGAGATCAGATGACACCCGAAGGTGACCAGATGACACCCGAAGGTGACCAGATGACACCCGAAGGTAACCAGATGACACCCATCGGTGACCACTGTGGGATGATCAGTCGCCACAGGCTGATGCCTCTCTCACCAGCTAGGTAACAAAATACTATGTGCACACATTCTAACTATTCTCCGTTAGCATGGAGTTACTGACAAGTCCCATATCAAGGCATAATAGATATTCACAGAATCATCAAAGAAACGTATATCATATCAAATAGAATTTACTTTATCAGATTGCGAGTGCAAATTCAAGAATAAATGAGTACTCGGAAAATAAAGCAACATATATAAATATTCAAGAAATTTACTAGTTGTACTCATTGTATAATCAACATACATATTTATTTATATTATATGCATATTAAAGATTACTCCACTCACCCGGAAAATACTGAACTAAAGGAATGTCAGAAGAAAGACCCGAAAATCCTATTAAGGATCGTTAGGAGAACCTACAATAAATATATGAAATATACTCAAAAACAACTCAAAACAACACAAATAAAAGATTCCAATGCATAAAAGGAAACCAGGCTTAGTCTCCTAAGTTTATGGACTAAAACGACAATTTTCCAAAACAGGGACCAAAATGTAATTTTACCAAAATTTGAGGACCGAATTGTAAATACATGACCATACTGAAATTTATCCATAATCCGTCCTTATCTTTGTCCAGAATCTTGAATTATGCCCCAAGGTCCAAAATGTGATTTTATCAAAATATTAGGGGTCAAATCGTAATTTGTCAAATTGGAGGACCAAACTGAAAATATTAATTATACTGGAATTTTGCCTTTAAATCATCCTCAGTTCTGTTCAGAACCTCAATTTATGCCCCAGGGACCAATCTGTAATATTTCCAAAGTTCGGGGACTAAACTGCAATTTTCACAAATTGAGGGACCAAATTGAATTTTCGCCATCTTCAACCTCAAACCCAGAATTTCAACAGATCACCTACTGTTATCCCCTGATTTCTAACACAATTTCACCATTTAAACAAAATCATAACTCAAAATCATTATCCTTCAATTCAATCTCTCAAAATCAACTAATTAATCAAATACCCACAATAATCAACTCCTAACCTTCAAATTAATTCATCAATTAACTCAAAATACAAACTTCAAAACTCTACAATTAATCAAAACCGAAATTTAACATATTATACACTTCAAACCATAAATCTTACATTTTTACTTATTTCCTCTACTTCTCTTCTCCTTCCTTTCCTTCTCTCCTTTCTTTTCTTCTTCTTCCTCTTTCCCTTTCTCTCCCGTAGCTCTCTTTCTCTCAAAATCAAATCATTCTTGTTTTGTTTTTTTTCAATTACCACACTAACCCTCAATCATTTATACCCTCTCTTTAAGCCACCAAGGGCTTTATTGTATTTTTCCAATCTTTTTAATACAAAACATCACACTTTATATATATTTTTTTATGTTGTTTTCTAATTGATTTTTATTTATTTATTTTATATGAGGTTATCTCAATATCTTGATCCGACTCACGAGTTTAACAGATTGACTAATGTAGATTTTTTTTCATTTTTTTTATGTTTAATTTTTTCAAGTTCTTCCCTTAATATTAAGTTAATTAGAATTTGCATTCATAATTTATATTTATTTGCTTTATATAGACTTATTATAATTTTATAATCCGAGTTATAAATTTGATAAGTTAACTCAGATCAATTCGATATATTATTATTTTAATAGTTAAAAAAATATCATATAATATATCATTGTTCAAATATTTAAAAAAATGCATTTTTCAATATATATCATATTTTATAAATCACATCAACAACACTTAGGTAATTTATTTATATTAAAAAAACTGATCTGAATTACGGTGTATCACCGGTCATTTTGTTAGAAGGCTAACAATCGTAGTCATGGTACTAAAACAAGAATATTGGAAATAGAAGAAAACGTGTCTCAACTCTCTTGCATTACACACACACACACACATATATATATATGAAGCTGTAAAAACAGAGAAATACTTCGGGGCTAAGAATTGGGATAGTCCTCATTAATCGCCTATTTTCCATGCTGTATCTGCCTAATTTTGGAAAACATGATGATGCAATCTTTTCTATTTTGGTTATGTGATTCTTCAATGACCAACTCTGACTAGAAAACTAATTAACAGGTGAGGACAGCTAAGGCAATAACCTGCTGGTAGTTCAATATAGGCATGCATGTTCTTCTCTTCCCCGCGAGAAATCTTAGTTTCACCCTCTCCTTTGTAACAAAAAAGAAAACATCTATGATATTGTAACAAAGAAAATGTTGCAGCCAACAAATTAGATAATATCTCACTTTCTAGCTGGTTATAATGCCTGCCTTCACAAAATTTCCTTTTCATCAATCTCCTTAATTTGTTTTGGTTCTGAATTACAAGTTTTGAAATACTTCCAATCGCCATGGCTGAATCTGGATATTTAGTAAATCGTACCGAGGATGGTTCGGAAGCATGTTACTACGTAAATCAAACTGGTGGCAATTATTTCCAAAGTACAAGTGCTTTGACGACATCCCTCCCTCTCTTTGCCCTCCAACTATCGGTTGTCCTGTTCACCACTCGCCTTCTCCTCTTGATCCTCAGGCCTCTGCGACAACCCAGCATAGTTGCTCTTATAATTGTAAGGTCAAACTTGTTATATAATTGCTGTTTCATGGTTCCTTTTGTAGGCCAGTTATTAATGTTGATTGCTCTTTTATCCTTCTTCATGCTAATACAATATGATTCGTAAATATATAGATCAAAACTTGTGGAAAAACAATGTTTTAATTTTAACTAAAAGGACTTGCACTACATTTACCAAAAGTTATTTTTTTTCTTGTGCATTTCATCAAATTTGAGTCATGATACCTTGTAAGCAACTAGGCTAAACCTCCAAGTATGTGGGAAGAACGATGATGTGTGTAGCCAAGCAACGGAAATAACTTTCATCTAATTATTGCAAGCATTTGTAGTATATTGTTCTTTTCCATCTCAAAAGTCTTGAGTTTAAATCTCTCTTTTGTAACAAGAAAAAAAAAACTTATGCATGCACATTGGATAATTGATGGTATCAATTATGTTGGATTGTGTATATATGCACAGGCTGGGGTGTTGCTAGGCCCATCAGCACTTGGAGCTACCCCGTTGTTTTTCGATCACGTCCTTCCTCTTAAGGCTGTCAAGGTGTTGGAAACATTTGCAAACTTGGCACTCGTTTACTATATGTTCCTATTTGGGTTAGAAATGGACCTAAAACCCATCATGAACAGTGGATCGGAGGCTATTCGCATCGCCATTTCTGGAATTCTGATTCCACTTGGCTTTGGGTTTGGCTTATTTTATCTATTACAACTGCTTGATAGTAATGCAAAGGAAATCAGCAGCTTTAAGGGCTCCATATTCTGGGCTATTACTCTCACTGCTACCAACTTCCCTGACGTTGCTCAAGTCCTCACAGACCTCAAGCTCCTTCGCACCGATATAGGAAGATTGGCCATGTCTTCAGCTGTTAGCAGTGACTTCTGTACTTGGATTCTTCTTGTGGTTGCAATGTCATTGCTCAATGCTTACCCATATTATGTTTTGCCATCTATCCTTGCTTTCGTTTTACTCTGTGGTTTTGTGATCCGTCCGGTAATCTCAAAGATAGCTAGCCATGCTGTCAAAGGAGACGACTTCACTGAGCAACATATATGGTTTATTTTGGGTTGGATTGTGTTTTTCGGATTCATCACTGATGCTTTCGGTTTGCATTCTATGGTTGGTAGTTTCATGTTAGGAGTTATTATGCCTCGTCGAGATGTTATCAGAATGAAACTAATGGAAAGGCTTGATGATTTTGTCTCTGTGATTATGATGCCCCTCTTCTTCTTAACCTCAGGGACCCGAACTGATGTTGGTTTTATGCTGAAAGAAACTCCATGGTATGCAATATTTATAATCATATTCCTTAGTTTTGGAGCAAAGATACTGAGCACATTGCTCGTCTTTCTGCTCCACAACAAGCCAATGGAGGATGGTTTTGCTCTTGGCGTAATAATGAACACTAAAGGAGTCATGTCGATCATTATCATTAATGCCGGCCGGAATATCAAGGTATGAACCTTGCATGTTCTGCAGAATTCTCATATTTCCTATATAGTATTTGAGATCAAGAATTTCTTAATTACAGAAATTAACTAAAGATCATCTCATTTCCCAGGTTCTAAACAACCAAACATTTACCATAATGGTGTTTTCAGCCTTGGCCATGACTTGTTTGGTGGAGCCAATAGTGGCTGCCACATACAAGCCTAGAAAAAAATTGCTTAGATACAAGCACAGGACCATTGAGAGTGTACTGGCAAATGGTGTAGAATTTAAAATCCTTGCATGTGTTCTTTCAAATCGTGATGCACCATGCATGATTAGCCTCCTTGAAGCCTCTAATGCCAGCCCAGACTTCCCTATCTGTGTCATCGCCGTCCACTTGGTAGAGCTCACTGGACGGAACACAGCGATGCTAATTGTTCATGACCACTCCATGACAAGCATGAGCAATCCTGTCCGAGCAAAATCAGAATCGGACCAAATTATCTTTGCTTTTAATTCATACGAGAAGAGAAACGGAGCTGTGTCGGTTCAAACAATCACTGCAATTTCACCTTATGAGAATATGCATGAGGATATTTGCAGCCTTGCATTGGACAAGCGAGTTTCCCTCATCATCATACCATTCCAAACAGTCTTAACTGCAGACGGCCGAGTAGAGGATGCAAAATCGACTTTTCCAGCTATGAACCAATATGTGCTCGAAAACGCAACGTGTTCTGTGGGTCTACTGGTTGATCGTGGACTCGGTTCCATCATGCAAACAGGTCCCGCAAGGAACAGTTCTAGTTCAAAAGGGCACCGAATTGCTATGATCTTCATTGGTGGCCCTGATGACAGGGAGGCATTGGCTTATGCGTGGCGAATGGCAGGGCATCCTGAAATAAGTTTAGCGGTGCTTCGATTTCTTCCAGGTAGAATAGCAGCGCAATCCACTTCAGAACACAGCTCAAACGGTCATGATGAGTTATCCAGTTCCATGACGATTGAGGAGAGGGAAAAGAGGCTTGATGATGATTATACATATGAGTTTATGTTCAAGACTCTCGATGATGAGTCCATTACTTACACAGAGAAAGTGGTGAATAATGGGGATGAAACTCTTGCGGAAATTAGACGAAATGATGCAGATTTTGATCTCTATATAGTTGGAAGAGGGGAGAAAACACAATCAGTGCTCACATCAGGGTTATCAGACTGGAATAGCTGTCAGGAATTGGGAACCATGGGGGATACACTGGCTTCATCAAATTTCGCGTCGCATGCATCAGTTCTTGTGGTGCAACAATACGTACCCAAAAATTATATAGCAAACCCTCATGGATTTTCAGCAAGTCTTGGCTCAAGAACTTGGCGACCACTAATGGTTAGTGACCAGGTTCCCTTTGGCAATACTACTAGCATTTCACACCGTTATGTTTATGACCAAGAGGAAGATGATGACGATGATTACGATTACGATTACGATCGTAAATAATTTCAAATTAAGCTCTATGGTTATATTACTGGTCAATACCAATTCATAAACTTCACCGAACAGTTTATGTCTCAAGGTTTTTGATGAAGTGGTCGATGGACAATTACATCATTTCAAAGCTCTATGCTACTTGATCATATCGGCGTATGTAATAAGTCCCTGAATAGTTCTTCTATTTTCATTCCTGATCGGTAGTTCAGATCCGTCATCGGAAAAATAAATCACGAAGCAAAATTAGTAAATGTCATTGTTAACGATATCAAAGGTGGTAACAGTTGATCTAAGAAAGGATACAATCAGTTCAAATGATGCATTGAGCATTGAATCAAGGCTTTATAGTTAGCTGAAGAAGAAAATACCTGCGACAGACTGTGTGTTGCGCATCAAGGAAACAGATTGTCTGGAAATTAAGGAAAGGCTTTGATGGAGGGATTGTTGTTGGAGGGATCTAACTGAGCTGGAAGCAGTCAATATTCAAGCCAGCTGTGGGGTGATATCAATCTCCAAAGAACTACCATTTCAATGTCGAAGTCCTGTGACAGAAAGGTACTTTATTTGGCAGCCGATGAGGTGCTTGAAAATGGGAGAACAGGGATGAAGTTATATTTTATCAGTCACTTAATGAACGCTTGCTTTCAATGGGCCCTTGCTTTTGAAAAAGAAGAGATGATATGGGACAGTTAAGATTGCATTTGCTGTCAATAGTACGTACTAGTTAATGGAAGTGGTTTTTCTGTGCAAAAACTATTATGCATGCACTTATAAATCACCGTGGTTTTAGTGATTTTTTTTTTTTTGGTTATCAAACCATTTTTTTTCTAACCCGGTATTTAAAAAAAAAAAAAAAAAACTAATTTTATTCAGGATTCATAATTATTTCCTTCCAATAAATATATTTTTTTGGAATCAAACTTATGTTATTATCCTTGTAAATATATAATAGTATTTTAATTGTTAGATCAATATTTTATCAGTTGTTTTTTAATTTTTTTTAATGGCTAAATTGATGATGGACAATTGGGTCTAATTTATTAAGGATGAGCATAATTGAAAGATAGAATATCAAGGTAAAAAAATAAAATTAAAAGACTAGGTGGCACTTTAAAACTTGACATGAAAAGTTGATTTTAATCCTTGTACATTTCAAATGATACATTTAAAATCCCTTTAGTTTTTGAAAGTTCACTTTTAATCTAATATTTTTTCTTTACTTGTTATTCTCTTAATTTGAGAGAAGACAGAGAGAATTAGTGGATTCTAGTTAAAAATTAAAAAAAAAATTAAAATAATTAACTTTAATGTTAATAAGTTATTTTTAATTAAAAAAATTGGACATGGGTGTTTTTTTTTTTTTCCTCAGACTTGTTTAAACTCTCTGTTGTTTCTTTAAAAGAAATTAGTTATCTGCCCTCTAGTGTGTAGGTATAAAGGCATAGCCCGTAGGTCAGGCCTATAAGCCAGCAAGCCTGGCCTATTTTCTTTTCTTCTTTTTTTAGGTTTTTTCTACATTTTACTCTTCTTCTTTTTTTTCTTGTTAATTGAATATTGTTCAATTTTTTTTTCTCTAAGAAAGTCATTTGCGTAGCGAGACCACATTGTAAGCCCTCTTAGACCTGCCTCTGCAAGCCCATGCTAGCTTGCCCACTCTTTTGGGCTAAAAGGGGGCCTATATTTTCCCACACTCATGGGCTCTTTCTTAAGGCCTTGAATTATTTTTTTTCTTTAAATTCATTTGAATAAAATAGCTAAATTTGTTTTCAAATTTGTTTTTGAATGAGATCATTATAATTATTTTTATATTAGCAAACCCTCATTTTGTTGTCTTTAATGATTTTTTCTAGTTTTTCTTTAAGTTTAATCAAAATTAATTAAGATTTAATAAGTGGTATTGTATTTGAAATATTATTTAATTAAATAATTAATTTAATCATCTCAAACATATTTAACACATAATTTTCAAATTATTTTATTAAACGCATGCATCATCTCTGCTATTTAAAATTACATTTTTTCTTGGTGGTGTCAGAAACATTGCCAATGCCTGTATTTTTTTTTTTTACAAGTTACATAAAAAAAATTATCCGAGCCGCATAGTTAAATCTAATGGAAGGGTATATGTTTTATTCATGAGTGTATTCAAATTGTTGCCGGTATACAAGAAATTGTATACTAACAATATATCCAATATCCATGACTGCGGATGCTAACTGCATGTGGCAAATATACGGCATAGAGTGTAGTTTTATCCTTTTTTTTTAATATAAATATCTTAAATTTGATTTGAGGTTAATAATTATTTAGTAGTGTGGTTGTAATTGTTTTTTAAATAATTTTTCATATTAAAATATATGTTAATAATAATTTTTTATTTTTTTAAAATTATTTTTAACATCAACACATTAAAATAATTTAAAAATACTAAAAATATATTAATTTAAAGTTAATAAAACAATAAAAAAAATTTAAATTTTTTTTAAAATATTTTTAAAACATAAAAAATAAACCGTTATGGATCCACCAGCTGGGGCACAACTGCCATAGGAAATGTAGATAAAGTTGAAAGAAAGGAGCGTAACAAGCAAGCTCGTAAACACTCAATGGAGATGTGGAGGGACAAGAGGGAAGATTTGATTGCACAAACAAAAATTAGATTCCTAAAGCATAAGCAAAGATACGATTAACTTTGAAAATTCCAATTACAAAGTACTAATCTCAGCAAAATAGAGAGAAACCGTGCAAGTGAAGCCCTGTTTCTTGTGGCTTCCCATGACATAAAGTTTGGTAAAGGGACATAATCAATGACCATCTGCTTCATTCACAAGATAACCAGCCAATAATCATCTTCTCAAGTACAAAAGCAGAAAAATCCCAGCAAACTTCAACCATATAAAGTTTGCCCTGCGCCCTTCGAGCAAAGAAGGTGCTGGCGACTTAGCAGCAGATCTGCAAATACCCTCCAAAAGGGCGTTTCACTTTAGAATGCTAATGTCGATTCTCTTTCACACACTGTTTTTTTTTTTTAATCTATAGAAGAAGAGGAAACTAGCATGTGGAGAAGAACATATATATATATATAGGGAGAGAGAAACAAAAGTAGAAGAGCATACCCAGGTGCAGCATAGCTACATTTTCCATGACCTGCACATTAAAAATGGTGTAGATTAGTCATGGTCCCAATCGAATTGGTAGTAACATACCTGGTTCATCTCAACGGGCCGGCTTGGCAGTTCAAGTCGATGATCTACCTACTGAGAGCCTGGCTCAGGCTGAGTCGGGTTGATCACGATCTGCAACCCGAGCCTTGGGCCAGGTCAACTCTGAATCGGGGTCCTATAACTATGCATCTAAGTGATAAACTTACTGCGGATCAGAGTGTCTAATAATTCTTTGGCTAGGTTGCTGGTTAACTAATCTTCAAAAAGAAAAAACTGGTCAACATTTTCCTATGACTACAAGCAACATAAAGTGAGAGTCCTGCTTCAAAATGGCGTGCTTGAAGAAACATAAGGGAAGCCTAATTGCTGAGAACACTCAAAATGTTCCCGTTTTTTTTCCAAATATCATTCTCATCAAAATTAATAGAAACGAAAGGTCATATTTGATGCATAAATTCGAAGATCCTCATTAAAGGAATCAAGTTCTACTCTGTTCTTCTGTACATCATCAAGAAAAGAACGAACAGCTAAATAAAGTAAAGGAAAAGAAGGTGAAGGCAAGAGATTTCTTACTAGGATCCCTTCTAGTTAAAACAGCAGTTCCTCCGAAATTGCAAGCAATTTCAGAATTCTCATTTTGTTGGTAGTAGTTGTTGAAAGCATAGGAGGCATGGGAAACTAGCGTATCAGGATCAAAACACGCTCCACCCTCTTGGATTGGACTGCAATCTGCCATGCCTAGACCACAGGTCCAGTCTAATGCATTCTGCAAATCAATTTGAGAGACACCTGACAGGGCAACACACCATGTTGTGCCTCCAAGAAAAGTTGTGTTGCTCTCTGGAGGTGACAGTGTTGTGACTGGGATCGCAGATTCTGCTTTCTCTTGCGTTGCAGTCTCCATTGTCAGGACTAAGTTCAGGCAAAGAAAATAAAAGGGCCAAAAAAAATCAGAAAGAGAACAAATTAGCAATTGTTAGAATAATATTTTCATTATATAAACCAATGATTAAATTCCAGGAATCCTGAAGAGAATGAAATCTAAGACACACAGTAATATATACTTCGATGTAAATTCATGTCATGTAGTCAATATTTCTGGTATCCACCAGTATGCATTACTTGTTACCAAAATTGGCGTTTAAGGAAAAGAAAAGGGGTATGTGCAAGAAGGTTTGACCATAGAAATGAAGAACAGAGAAGAAATGTCTCAGGAAGATCACACTAAAACAGCACAATATTTTTATCAAGTTATTACCAGAGAGAAAGGGTATGCACAGAACTACAACATAGAAGCCATGATTGAATTAATTCAACGTTAGCCCCACAAACCACAGACATAACCAAGGCAAAGACATAAAACAGGGGAGAAAACATACCTAGATAACATTGCAGCAGCAAGAGACATGGCAGAACCAGCACTTTGTTTCTCATTGTAAAATTCTTGAAGCCTTGATGAGGACTCTTCTCAAGTCTCAACTCTCGACTGACAACACAAACGCACACTCTCTCTTCCTCGGTGCTAATGGGAGTAATAACAGCACTAATAAAGAAATCTTATTCGTATTGCTAGGAGAGTTTCAAGGGAATCCAGCAGTTTAATGACGGGAAATTACGTCTTTTTCCTTTTTGGGGCTTTAACACAGTAGACAGTAGTGTGATGCAAGAAATACTACTACTTTTGTTCAGTGTTTAAAGCATAGTTTTGACACCCCATCCGGTCCGGCCGGCCCGACAGGTAGATCCGGGATCCGGTTGATCTGAGATAAAAATTAGGCCAGGTTAAAAAAAAAAAACCAAGTGTAATCCAATTGACCCAGCGAGTTGACTAGGTTGACCCGATAAGACCCAGCTGCAAACCCATTGACCTTTTTTTTTTAATTAAAATGATATTGTTTTGATTTTTTAAAAAAATTAACCCGATCAACCTAATAACCTGATCAAAACCTAGAATTCAAATCTTAGACCGGGCTAGCCACCAAACTAGGACTTAAAACTTTAGTATAAAGTGATTGCCTGCCTTTGACACGCCATATTGGGCTTGTAGGGGCCATGAAATACTCGTACGAAATTCAAGCTTTCCATCCATAAAGATAAATCTTGTTTGCCCCCTGACTTTTTCCCTTTAATCCATCTCCATCCGTTGAACTGACCGGATTCATGATAAGTTGAAAAATTGTTTTAATCAAATATCCATCCTTCAATAATATTAAAATTAATTAATAAAACTTGTTTCATCAAAATCTATATATAAAAAAAGCCTTGCAAACACTCATGCAATCAATTAATTAAATATCAAATGGATTAATTCTTTCTTAGAGATCAGATAACTTATGATCTGTACAATTGACTCAACAAGTTGACTCGGTGACCCAGCAAGACCCGGTTGCAAGCCCGTTGATTTTTATTTTTTTTGTTTTTGTATTAAAACGACTTTATTTTGATTTTTTAAAAAAATAATGACCCAACCAACACGGTTAAAATCCAAAACCTCGATTTTGAACCAGGCATATCACTGAACCGGATTTTAAACCTATGGTATAAAGTGTTTGCCGGCCTTTAACAGGCCATATTGGGCATGTAGGGGCCATGAAATACTCGTACGAAATTCAAGCTTTCGCAGCCATAAAGATAAATCTTGTTTGCCCCCTGACTTTTTCCCTTTAATCCATCTCCATCCGTTGAACTGACCGGATTCATGATAAGTTGAAAAATTGTTTTAATCAAATATCCATCCTTCAATAATATTAAAATTAATTAATAAAACTTGTTTCATCAAAATCTATATATAAAAAAAGCCTTGCAAACACTCATGCAATCAATTAATTAAATATCAAATGGATTAATTCTTTCTTAGAGATCAGATAACTTATGATCTGTACAATTGACTCAACAAGTTGACTCGGTGACCCAGCAAGACCCGGTTGCAAGCCCGTTGATTTTTATTTTTTTTTGTTTTTGTATTAAAAACGACTTTATTTTGATTTTTTAAAAAAATAATGACCCAACCAACACGGTTAAAATCCAAAACCTAGATTTTGAACCAGGCATATCACCGAACCGGATTTTAAACCTATGGTATAAAGTGTTTGCCGGCCTTTGACAGGCCATATTGGGCTTGTAGGGGCCATGAAAATACTCGTACGAAATTCAAGCTTTCGCAGCCATAAAGATAAATCTTGTTTGCCCCCTGACTTTTTCCCTTTAATCCATCTCCATCCGTTGAACTGACCGGATTCATGATAAGTTGAAAAATTATTTTAATCAAATATCCATCCTTCAATAATATTAAAATTAATTAATAAAACTTGTTTCATCAAAATCTATATATAAAAAAAGCCTTGCAAACACTCATGCAATCAATTAATTAAATATCAAATGGATTAATTCTTTCTTAGAGATCAGATAACTTATGATCTGTACAATTGACTCAACAAGTTGACTCGGTGACCCAGCAAGACCCGGTTGCAAGCCCGTTGATTTTTATTTTTTTTGTTTTTGTATTAAAACGACTTTATTTTGATTTTTTAAAAAAATAATGACCCAACCAACACGGTTAAAATCCAAAACCTAGATTTTGAACCAGGCATATCACCGAACCGGATTTTAAACCTATGGTATAAAGTGTTTGCCGGCCTTTGACAGACCATATTGGGCTTGTAGGGGCCATGAAATACTCGTACGAAATTCAAGCTTTCGCAGCCATAAAGATAAATCTTGTTTGCCCCCTGACTTTTTCCCTTTAATCCATCTCCATCCGTTGAACTGACCGGATTCATGATAAGTTGAAAAATTGTTTTAATCAAATATCCATCCTTCAATAATATTAAAATTAATTAATAAAACTTGTTTCATCAAAATCTATATATAAAAAAAGCCTTGCAAACACTCATGCAATCAATTAATTAAATATCAAATGGATTAATTCTTTCTTAGAGATCAGATAACTTATGATCTGTACAATTGACTCAACAAGTTGACTCGGTGACCCAGCAAGACCCGGTTGCAAGCCCGTTGATTTTTATTTTTTTTTGTTTTTGTATTAAAACGACTTTATTTTGATTTTTTAAAAAAATAATGACCCAACCAACACGGTTAAAATCCAAAACCTAGATTTTGAACCAGGCATATCACCGAACCGGATTTTAAACCTATGGTATAAAGTGTTTGCCGGCCTTTGACAGGCCATATTGGGCTTGTAGGGGCCATGAAATACTCGTACGAAATTCAAGCTTTCGCAGCCATAAAGATAAATCTTGTTTGCCCCCTGACTTTTTCCCTTTAATCCATCTCCATCCGTTGAACTGACCGGATTCATGATAAGTTGAAAAATTATTTTAATCAAATATCCATCCTTCAATAATATTAAAATTAATTAATAAAACTTGTTTCATCAAAATCTATATATAAAAAAAGCCTTGCAAACACTCATGCAATCAATTAATTAAATATCAAATGGATTAATTCTTTCTTAGAGATCAGATAACTTATGATCTGTACAATTGACTCAACAAGTTGACTCGGTGACCCAGCAAGACCCGGTTGCAAGCCCGTTGATTTTTATTTTTTTTTGTTTTTTGTATTAAAACGACTTTATTTTGATTTTTTTAAAAAAATAATGACCCAACCAACACGGTTAAAATCCAAAACCTAGATTTTGAACCAGGCATATCACCGAACCGGATTTTAAACCTATGGTATAAAGTGTTTGCCGGCCTTTGACAGACCATATTGGGCTTGTAGGGGCCATGAAATACTCGTACGAAATTCAAGCTTTCGCAGCCATAAAGATAAATCTTGTTTGCCCCCTGACTTTTTCCCTTTAATCCATCTCCATCCGTTGAACTGACCGGATTCATGATAAGTTGAAAAATTGTTTTAATCAAATATCCATCCTTCAATAATATTAAAATTAATTAATAAAACTTGTTTCATCAAAATCTATATATAAAAAAAAGCCTTGCAAACACTCATGCAATCAATTAATTAAATATCAAATGGATTAATTCTTTTCTTAGAGATCAGATAACTTATGATCTGTACAATTGACTCAACAAGTTGACTCGGTGACCCAGCAAGACCCGGTTGCAAGCCCGTTGATTTTTATTTTTTTTTTTTTTTGTATTAAAACGACTTTATTTTGATTTTTTAAAAAAAATAATGACCCAACCAACACGGTTAAAAATCCAAAACCTAGATTTTGAACCAGGCATATCACCGAACCGGATTTTAAACCTATGGTATAAAGTGTTTGCCGGCCTTTGACAGGCCATATTGGGCTTGTAGGGGCCATGAAATACTCGTACGAAATTCAAGCTTTCGCAGCCATAAAGATAAATCTTGTTTGCCCCCTGACTTTTTCCCTTTAATCCATCTCCATCCGTTGAACTGACCGGATTCATGATAAGTTGAAAAATTGTTTTAATCAAATATCCATCCTTCAATAATATTAAAATTAATTAATAAAACTTGTTTCATCAAAATCTATATATAAAAAAAGCCTTGCAAACACTCATGCAATCAATTAATTAAATATCAAATGGATTAATTCTTTCTTAGAGATCAGATAACTTATGATCTGTACAATTGACTCAACAAGTTGACTCGGTGACCCAGCAAGACCCGGTTGCAAGCCCGTTGATTTTTATTTTTTTTTTGTTTTTGTATTAAAACGACTTTATTTTGATTTTTTAAAAAAATAATGACCCAACCAACACGGTTAAAATCCAAAACCTAGATTTTGAACCAGGCATATCACCGAACCGGATTTTAAACCTATGGTATAAAGTGTTTGCCGGCCTTTGACAGGCCATATTGGGCATGTAGGGGCCATGAAATACTCGTACGAAATTCAAGCTTTCACAGCCATAAAGATAAATCTTGTTTGCCCCCTGACTTTTTCCCTTTAATCCATCTCCATCCGTTGAACTGACCGGATTCATAATAAGTTGAAAAATTGTTTTAATCAAATATCCATCCTTCAATAATATTAAAATTAATTAATAAAACTTGTTTCATCAAAATCTATATATAAAAAAAGCCTTGCAAACACTCATGCAATCAATTAATTAAATATCAAATGGATTAATTCTTTCTTAGAGATCAGATAACTTATGATCTGTACAATTGACTCAACAAGTTGACTCGGTGACCCAGCAAGACCCGGTTGCAAGCCCGTTGATTTTTTATTTTTTTTTTGTTTTTGTATTAAAACGACTTTATTTTGATTTTTTTAAAAAAAATAATGACCCAACCAACACGGTTAAAATCCAAAACCTAGATTTTGAACCAGGCATATCACCGAACCGGATTTTAAACCTATGGTATAAAGTGTTTGCCGGCCTTTGACAGGCCATATTGGGCATGTAGGGGCCATGAAATACTCGTACGAAATTCAAGCTTTCACAGCCATAAAGATAAATCTTGTTTGCCCCTGACTTTTTCCTTTAATCCATCTCCATCCGTTGAACTGACCGGATTCATAATAAGTTGAAAAATTGTTTTAATCAAATATCCATCCTTCAATAATATTAAAAATTAATTAATAAAACTTGTTTCATCAAAATCTATATATAAAAAAAGCCTTGCAAACACTCATGCAATCAATTAATTAAATATCAAATGGATTAATTCTTTCTTAGAGATCAGATAACTTATGATTTGTACAAAAATATACTTTAGAAATATACTATTTTCTTTTCATTTTCTTTTTCTTTCTGTTTGAAAACGAGAATATGAAA
>NC_133290.1:14238644-14248670 GCF_005239225.2 Populus alba
AAATTAGTGGAAAATCCTAAAGAAAAAATAATTTAAAAGATTTATTTTAAATAAAACAAATAGTAATCAAAATAATAAGAACTAAATTCAAAAGAATAAATAAATAAAAATTGGATGAAATAGAAAAAGAATTTCTAACCTTATTAATTATTAAAAAAAATTATTTTTAAATATTGAAGGAAGGGATTGGGAAAAAAAATGAATTTAAAGAATTAGCAAAAAAAAACCCAATAAATAAGGTTAAACAGAAAGACATGAGATATTTAAGTCATATTAAAGACCAACAAAAAATTTCATAGAAAGTAAGCTAAAAAAAAACCTTAAATTTTCAATTGATTAAATATTGAAGTATGAAACAAGAAACAATTATCTTAGATAAAGGAAACAAAAACCAAACAAAACATCCCAAACCTAGTCAAATCTTAAAAACTTACAACATGTAAAACTCTACATCCGGGTCTATTCAAGAAATTTATTATGACCAATTTAAAAATATCAATTTTAAAAACTTGTCAAAGCAAAATAAATTGGCAATTAAGAGAATATGAATTAAATTTGATAGGAAAAATAAATCAAAAGAGGGTGGAATTATAAAAAAATATATATATATATTTAAATACCACAATTAAGAATTCCACCACAATTCATATAAATATATGTTTATTTTAAAAAAAACAACAAAAGCTTAATGTTGAAAAATTAACATGAAATAAATAAAAAAAACATCTTAATAACCTTCATGAATTACGACAAATCATTAGCCTTAACCCTAAATCAATAAAACACAAAAACAATCAAATTAAAAAAATCATAATAACTAACCAATTTTTTTTTAAAAAAAAGACTCTTTCAAAAAAAGGCCTGCCGAGACGCAAAAACCTTGGTGGCCCAATGCACTTAGGCCTTACAATAAAAACACCTAAATATTTTTTTTGTGGGATAAATAATATATATCATTTGTTTTATTTTAAAATAAAATAAAAAGTGACATGCTGGAAAATAAAAAACTAACCCTCAAAACACAAAATCAAACGGGTTAAAAACGTTCTCTCCACCTTGATTTACCTTTTCATACCATATAGAAGTTTAAAAAAACTCAATGACACTTCTCTAATAAATAGAAACACTTTTACACAAAGTTTGCTCATTTTATTTTGTCATAATTTGGCCAACCATCCTCTTTTTTTTTTTCTTTTTTTTTTCGTTGTTTTCCAGCAAGCTCTTTTCTATCTTTCAAGCTTAGGGTTTTGGATTAAAAATAGAAAAACCTCTAACAACAGGGTTTAAAATTGTAACGAGTTGAAAAAAAAAGTCCAGGTAATAAAAATGCTCTAAAGCCCGCCCCTACTATAGTGAACCCCCCAAAAAAAAAATAGCATTGGGATTTTTTCTCATTGTCAATTTTGGTCTTCAGTTTTAATTCAATTCAATCAAGGGTAATTTCTTTTTTTAAATAAGTAACTGAAAAAAATAATAGGACTAAAAGGAAAAAGAAAAAAGAAAAAGAAAAACATTGTTTTCCATCCATAGACAATGCACAGTGAAAAATGCTAAGGGAATCAGTTTTTTTTTTTTTTTTTTTTAAATTTAATTTAATGTAATTATGTAATGTAATTCAACCCCGTAGCATGGTAGATGCTTGCATTGCAGACCCAGATGGGTTGCCTGACGGCCCTGACCTTTCTCCAATAAAATAATAGCTATATTTATTTTTACAGATCACAGGGCTCTGAAGGAATAAAAAATCATGTGAATAAAACAACTTGTATGTTTTCACCTTTTATATTTACCCCACATGAAACCGTGAGGGGCTATGTACAAAATCTCCAGCACAATCAAATCGTGGGTATTTTTATGTGTTATTTGGAAATATGATAATAATTATTTTTAAAAAATATTTTTAATGAAAAGAGTATTGGGCTGTGGGACATAGAATTTATTTATTTTTTATAAATATATTAAACTAATTTTAATATAAAAGAAGTATATAAAACTTGATCCAAGAAAGATTTGGTTTTACGAAAACATTCCCATCATTACAAAAAAATATTAAAAAATATAGGAACATTGATTTCATTATTTGCGTTCACTTTATGTATCAAGAATTAATCATACAGTTCATTTTTTCCGTTAAAAATCAAGAAAACACTTTAAGCTTTCAAGATTTTTACCCAGATCCTAAGCTTTTTACACCAGATCTCATCTAGCCCTCAATTAAATATAGCATGTTACCTCGAGTGAATTTGGATCAATCCCCAAAGCCACTTGATTACTTCATCTTTTTCACCATTGCTATTTGTTAATGGGCGACGTCTGGAAGCATGCAGCTTTCACACATGTAATTTCTTCTCTTTTTTTTCTATGAATATATATATATATTAAATTCAATGCATGCATATACTTCCTTGTGTGGGCATGTTCGAATAAATTCACGCGCGGACCTTTTACAAATGGTTTCCTCCTTTTTTTTTTTTACTTCTAGGGTACAAATGGTTTCCTTTCTCATTGAATAATTTACATTGAATAATATACAGTGTAAATTCACTGTATAACACTTAACTTTTTTAATTTTTAATTTTTTTTTTTTTATAATGAGTTAGCTGGGGTTGAATTAAAGACAAATTGGCCTAGAAGAGATGAATTTGGACCACCAAAACCATGGGAGCTTTGCCGAACCTCATAGGTTGAGGCATGGTCCATCAAGACCTAAAACACCCATTAAGGTCTCTTGTGCTTGGAGCACGAACCGTTTATTTCTCATTTTAAACTTTTTTTTTTTTTTTCCCATATTTGATCCGAGATGCAGAGTCTTGTATGATTTCACCCCTTCCAAGATCATACGATTTTCTTAGAAGTTCATCATGTCCACATACTTTTTTCCCCAAATATTTTACAAGCAAAACTTTGCTTCATAACTTGGACCTGGCTGCGCACTAAAGTTTGGAGCAACAAGGAATTTTTTTTAGCTTAAATAAAGAGGGATTAAATTAGGTAATTTAATTATTTTTACAGTTAAAAATACATGAAATATCCCCACTACCGTTCATGAAAGTTTAAATGTTATGATTTAATTAACATGATAGGTCATATTAGCCATAAAATAAGGTTTTTAAATTAGTCCATTTAATTTATAATATTTCTTTTATGAAAATTAAAGTAATGTATAAAAGCTATATATGCATCGTTACAAGTACCAAAGTAAAATGTCATCACAAGATTTTTACTATTTACTTTAGATTTTTGAATCTGATAGTAAAAATAATTTATATCAAATCAAGTTTCTTGATATATATATCATAAATCATTATAATATTTGTTTTTAGATAGTGTTTAATATTATAATCCAAACGTATTTTTGATTTTTTTTAGTTTTAAATTATTTTTTTAATATTCTTAAATCATTTTAATATATTTTTAAATAAAAAATACTTTAAAAAATAATATTTATAACACTACCAAAACAAACATACAAATTAATTGTACTGATTGAATTACCCATCGGAAACGAATTAGAGCTTTATTACGCTAGAATTTTGTAGGGAATTTTTGTGTTGGAGTTTTTGTTTCTTCTTCCAAGAACAACAATATATCTACCATATGTCCAGTGGAAACCATCTCTTATCCCTTTATATAGAGGACTTTTCTCCGTAACCTCACATCTATATATATCGTGGCAAAATGGGACTCAATATTAGACAAAAGACATGAACATGAATTGATCTTCAACTCAATTCATAGGAAATCAAATCTCCTGTAAGAAAACGAACATGTGGTAGCCTTAAAAGCTAAAACAATGGGGGGAGGGGAGATAGATTTGAGAGGCAATTAGGTTGTACGGTACCACTGTACATGAAAAGGCATTGATGTTTATTTACTTACTGTTCGTGCACAAAGACACGCTGTCCAGACCCTTTTGATTCAGGAGAATGGGCAGGGCGTAAACAAATACTGTTCATTATATACAAGTTATACTTACGGATTTTTTTTTAAAGCGAAGGTCTCTGTGATTCGATGATTATGATATTAAACCTGTGGTTTAAAAAATGGAAATTGGGTTGATGATTATTTTTTATAGGTTACAGCCCTTATAAATTTCGTTGTTTTATAAATTCTAATTAATAAGAAGTATGATCTTAATAAAATATCTCCATTAAATCACTTTATACCGAAAAATCTCATAGGTCTCAAAAATCTAGGCAACTTAGGAACAAGACTTATATATGTTGAATAATTTGTAATCTCTTAATTATAAAAATCTAATTCACTTTCCTTGATCAAGATAGCTGGTAGCTGATACTTAATGTTTGGTATGCCAAATTGAATAGTGTGATGTACATGTAAATAGTCCTGTTTTGTAGATTTAAGAACTCTTTAATGTTTAAGAAAGTATATGTTTTAGAGAAATAACAATGATATTTTAGAGAGATAAACTCTAAAAATATACATGTTAAAACTATTGAGAACGATGAGATTGTAAACCTGCTTTCTTTAAAAGATTTTTATGATTTTTATAACTCATGAATCTTGTATTTTTTATGGAAAAAGGAGCATAAAGTGTCATTTTGCCTTGATAACTTTTAAAGTGCGATAAATATCTCAAACTCATTATTAATGTTAGAAAAATATCCATTACATGTAATTAATGAGGGGGGGGGTAAACTATAGATCATTTTGAATACTTTTATACACTCATGAATGTAGAGAACTGAGTATCTTTGACCTTAACATTTTATGTTAAGGGTCATGATAAAAAAAAAAAAAAACCAGAGAAGTATTGTGGCCTAATATAAAGCCCAGAAAGATCATCAATTCTATATCCATTTGGGCTTGACGTGTAACTAAGCCTAATGATATTGGGTCAGGCAGCTTGCTAGTTTCACATGTACTTAGGCTTAGCATGTAGTCGAGCTCAAAGATTTTAGGTCTTCACCCTGCCTTTGGTCCTTTCTAAACATGGATTTTAGGAAAAAAATAACACGTATAAAAACATATTAATCCATTAATAGCCCCACAAATTTTTGTGTATTTAATACATAAAGATTTTAAAAGATTACCACCTTTAATGAATTTTTTTTTACGTGGGAATTGTCTATCTCGTTAATGAAAGAATTTTTACCTTTCCTATGGGATTTGTCTTTTCAGAAATGTTGAAATTCTTTATATCAATATGTCCTGTTCTTATTTGAAAAAGATGACCAAGTGGCCTATCTTCATTAGAAGGAGGTGTCTTTTGGGAAATAAAACGACTGCATGCATTCAATGCAACATTTAAATAGATTTTTAGAGATTTGAAATGATATGAAAAGTCATTCATCCAACATTGAGAGTGAAAAGTTGTTTCCTTTATAAACCTTTTGACATGGAAGTTTTTATATATTACTATCTAAGTCCAGGCTAGTTGCATCTTAATGGGAGGATAATTTTATCTGTATTTGACAAATTTCTTAGGCTCGCTAAAATTAAACCCATTATTAATGTCTTTATGACCTGTTACCTTATGATCGTTGACATCAATGGTGGCAAAGACATGCGTTAGTTCTTTACCTTCACTAACAAATTTATAGGAGACATGAAGGGAACCCTATAGGGAAAACCTACTTATGTAAAAAAATAGAGAAGAGATGACTGATAATAAGGTACAATAGGTCGATCATCCCTAGGGGTAGGATGCAATAAACTTGGGGTTGTTTCTATGATGTTAACAATAGACCTCGTTTAAGCTCGAAAAAAGATGAAACATGTGTTGTATTGACAATGATCTCAATTAAGTACAAAGTCAATAAAATGGTAAGAGGGCACTATCATACTCTATTGTAAAGTATGCAACTTCTTACCCCTTGTTTTTTTTTTTTTTTGTTACATCCAAGTTTACTAGTAATTTTGTTTTTGTGTAGGATTAACAATCGAAGAAGAAGGATAAACTTCAGTAATGTCTGTAGATGAGAGTTCACAAAAAGAGTCTTTATCTCTTAACTTAAGTGGAGGTCAAATTAGATGAACTCCTTGTCTTTGAGGACATAATGGCAAGAACTGGGACGTAATGTAGAAATAAAAGCTAGGGGTTGTCAGACTTCCTTACCCAGGGGTGAAACATACCTGACCCCTTAAAGTGATTGTGAGCATTGTTTCATGTTTTTTTTTAGAGAAAGAGGGTCTCCACCCTTAAAGAGACAAATGTCTTAGCCTCGACTATAAAGGCTCATATGGTGGCATTTCCTCTACGTCGACCTCTAACTTTGTTTCCAAAGGCTGTTGCAGTAGCTAGCCCCTTTACTTGTGCTGTTATTAAGGAAGTTGAATTTGAGGATACTATTGCTAACCTTGTTCTTAGTCGGGCTCCCTTGAATTTTCCCATATTATTTGGGGAGGAGAGGCAATTCATAGAGGCTATTATTGGTGAAAGGTCAGGCCCTAAAGAGATTGGCCTTGAGGTGATGAGATTGTTTGAGAGAATTCTCACCATTCTATCAAACATCTGAATAATATTTGATAAGAGCTATTACTATCATTTGACTTTAATTGGCCAAATAACCTTTAATGCAAGGGACTTTCTCATTTCACATTTTAGTTTGGTTTTATGACAAGCTTTCGTAACACTCTTGTCTAATTTAAAATGAAAAAAATATTTTTTATACATCATTAATTAAAAAAAAAAAATTATACACATCATTAATGATAGGTAAATTGGTGGTTCTTTTGAAGATTTTTGTACATCTAGAGGTATAGAGAAATATATATCTTTGACTTTAATATTTTATATTAAGGGTTATGATATAAAACCAACAAAGTCTTGTGGCTTAATATAGGATCTAAAAAGATCATCAGTTCTACATCTATTTAAGCTTAGCGTGTAGTTGAGTCCAAGAATGTTGAACTTGACAAATTACTAAGCCCATATGTATTTGGACCCCACACGTAGCTGAGCCTAGAGATATTGGATCTTCAATTCACCTTTGGTCCTTCCTAAACATTGATTTTAGGCAAAACAAATAACACATAAAAATAAGTTGATCCATCATAGCTCTAAAATCTAATGAAGAAAAGAATATAAAAATAAATGGGAAAAAAACTTAAAAAAAATTAAAAACTATAGCCTTTCTTATTTAGATTAACAACAATCCGACCTTTTTATAAAACAGACTTTGTAAAATTTTCCAGTAAAATTCGAGCACAATTTAATAATTAAATAGAAAATTCTAAACTTTTTCATCAAACAACAAGTCATTTGATATTTCCAAACCTCTTTTAAAATTTACGCTATCTATTTAGTCCCTCAACACATCACTCGATAAGAATAATCAAATCACAACCAGCCGTTGCCAAAAACCCTCGCATATATACGAGGCCACATTAGAGAGCATGAAATACAAGCTCATGAAATGTAGGGGAGGGGACAGATAAAGCTGTTACAGGGGCCTAAAACTACAGCTGCAATCCCAGCTTACAGTCGGCCATTAAAACAGGTGGGACCAAACACTACCTAACCAGAAGAAAAGATGACATAACATAACCTTCTCCTAACTTTAATTAAATCTTTAATCTTTCTCTCCTTTTGCTTCATTTCCTTTTTCCTTTTTTTTTTTCTTTTCTTTCGATCACTTGTTTGTTGGCATTTGATCACTCAAAGGAGAACCCCTTTCCCCCCCTTCTTTCAATAAAACCCCCCCGGCAGGACCCTTTCAAAAGCTTTTTATCCAGCTCTCACATTTCCTCAGCTTTCTGCTTCTGACATTAATGCTCCTGCTTGCAGAAGCATCCGATATCTTTCTTTTAAAATCATCTCTCTCTCTCGCTCTCTCTCAAAACTCCACACGCGAACACATACAGAGTTGCCCATGTTTCCTGCTCTCAACACCTTTTGCTCATCAAAGGTAGACCCTAAGCAACAAGCCAGCACTCCTCCTATTGCCCTCCCAAGTCCTTCTTTCTTTCTCTTCGTCGCTTGTTGTCTTGCATGATGGTTGCATGTAGAAGACCTCTAACTCTACTTCTTTGTCTCTTCTTCTTGTTCTTCATTTTCTTTGTTGGTTACTCTCTTGGTTCAAGGTCCACCCATGTATTTAAATTCAAGCCCAAAACGCAGTACAAAGGTCATTTCTTCAATTTGTTGCCAAGACATTTACCTATACCAACTTCTGGCCCTTCAAGGAGACACAACGACATTGGCTTACAGAACTGGAAATCACCATGAAGATTAAATAGATTTCTTGAAGAAAAGGTGACTATTCGTATTTTTTTTTTCTTGAAAACACTGAGGAGTTGGTGGGTACTGTATAATGGGTTGCTGGGTAGTATAATTCTTTTTTAATTAATGGGAGGTTTGTTGACAAAGTTTGTTAAAAGAAATTGTTATGAGTATGTATTGTTTCTCCTTTACTCTCAAGGAGAAATTGGTTGGTAATTTTGGTGTGTATCAAATGTAGACAAAATCACTAGCTTGATGACAGAAGTCTAATTATTACTCTTTTTTTTTTTTTAATATATATATATATATATATACACACACATATTTTTCTGTTTGTGGGTTAATTGCAGATAAATCAAAAAATATTACATGCAAAATTTCATGAGTTGATGAAAAGAAGTTTCCTTCTTCATTGCAAATTTGCAGATTTTCCCAGACCCTCTATTTTGCTTATATTTTTGAGTTATAGACATATATTATGTGTCTAATAGATATATGTTATTTTTTTATATATCATCTATATTCTCTTTTTTGGGCTCGTGTATATGTATTCTGATTTTAGTATCCATAGCTTGAACTACTCGATAAATTAATTGTTCATTATGATCGATAAGGGTGGAGTTTTTCAGGAGTCATGTGGCATTAATATCTTTTTTTTTTTTAATAATAGGCATTAATTTCTTTCTTTATTATCAAGTTATATTAATAAAGAAATTCAACAATACCAATTCGTGAAAATTAATTATTTTTTAATGACATTAAAAGGCTATAGCTCTAATTCAACCAAAATCTAATTAGATCTGCTCCACCAATTAAGTTTATCTCCCCCCCCCCCTCAAGTTCTCTCTAAAGTTGAATATTTGGTGTAACTTTATTCATTGATCTCATGGTCAAATTAATTAAAATGGTCGAGTGAGGATTAACTTTAGGAAAACTAGGCTTAATTTTTTGATTTAAGTAGTAGATACTGTTACACCAAAAACCATAATGGTAAGCCTCCTGTGATATTTCCTCCAGCGAACCTTGTTCACTGCCATTGAATACAAGGCAGAGGAACTCTCATGTGCAGCAATGCGATGCAGTTGTTGATCTGTGCTTTTCTTGATTTGATATGCACGTATAAATCAATGCTTACATGTCCCCTGCCAAGCCAGAAAGATTACATGTCTTCCACCATTACAGTACCTGTATTTTCTCTTCTTTTCCATAGCAAATCCATCAATCTTTCTGCCTCGACATCACGAAGTACAAATTATTCATGTGTACGTACGTGTATCCATGATACATGTTTAGATTCATGTATGTGTGTGGTGTGTGTGTATATATATATATTCATCATCGATTAACCCAATTTTGAAGTAATGATGAGGGAAGGGGACCTTTTGGAGCGGCCATGTCTCTTTTTTTCCATGGATATAGTGAGATGAACTTGCGGAATTATGGGCTTTTTCTATATTTGTGGTATTTATCATAACATGTTATCATAACAAATAGCAAAGGACTCGAAAAGCCTCCATCAACTCGAAGCTTTCCCCTTTGATCATGACCACCCAAGGGAAGGAGGGGTCTTGATGGATCCACTTGTTGGGTTATTATTTACAACTCCATTGGATTCCATAAAAATTGAATTTTGGAATAATGAGAGGACATTTATAAGTGGAGAATTATGTATCGAGTTTTTTCTCAATAGATCCACGGTTTTGTCACTGGCAAAATATGATTACAAGTATTTTTCATTATTACTGTGCTCATTCCAAGCATGCAAATGTTGCTCATCCTTCCATTAAAACCCAAGATTACTGTGACGTCTGATTAAGATTAAAAGCTAACATAAGGATTAA
>NC_133290.1:14249170-14268010 GCF_005239225.2 Populus alba
CTAATCAGATTGCGAAAAGAAATGTCTCATTCCTCATCAATGATGCTGCTTTTATCACTCATACTCATGTAGTGAAGCACTCATCTGGCTTCAGAACAAGTTGTCCCACACAATCAGTCTTCGAGATGGGTGCCTTTCCGACATTCATTCAGTGCAGTTGTGTGATAACATCTGTCTATAACCATGTTTTCAAAGAATGACAATAATGAGATTGTCCTTTAAGTTCAGCATTGTTCCACAGTCAATCTTGGTGATGTGTTATCTTTTCACCATTCAATTGCATTCATTCATGTGTATCCTCAACGATTGCTAGCCATGCTTCAAAAGATGATGGTATGAAAGTGTCCTTCAAGTACATCCTTGTTTTCTCATTGCTGACAGGGTTTCCCTAGAGCATGGGCTATTTTGGAACGACATTGCCCCCAGTAATCATCTGAATGTGCTCGTTCATCTGATTATCTATCTTTGAACATCATTGTCTTCAGTTCACTGATTCATCATTTAATCATCTTTCATTGCCTCATAGCTGATCTGAGCATTGCTTGTTTTTCCTTTTCAAGGTCTACTGTATTGCCCTCAGCTGCTCAACTTTTCAAGTAGTGTCGAGGATTTCAATGTCATTTCTATCAACGATTTTGCATACTCAATCAATGTTCTTCTGTGTTTGATAATATTCCTTGTTCTGGAATCAACTCTCATACTTCAAAGATCTTGTCTATTCAAAGTCTAGTTTGTTGAAATGAAATCAGAGATGTCCTTTTTTGGAAATCTTTTGAAAATCAAGCTTTTTGATCAAAGACCCAACACACGTTATTCGAAATACACAGTCCTTTGATTGTCTTGTATTTTGAAAACAGAAATCGATCCGTTGTAGGATTAAAATGGCTTTTTCCATGGTTCTTTGTATCAATTTGAATCCTTGATATTGGGTATATCATTTGATGGTCTGTGATGAGGTGACATTTTTATGAATTTCAAAAAACAAGATGCTGAGGCTTTATCAAGAAAAGTTGTTTCTTTTCTTAGCATTTATTTTATCAGCATGCATAATAACCAGTAGCTTAATTCATGAAGTCACGACCCTTATGGAAAAGCTCTTTAAGTTTTGAGAGCGCCATTTATCGGTTCAAATTTCTTGCTTGATTAAAAAGGGCTTTTAAAAGCACGTAATGCAGGCTTATGGTTTCATGGCTATGAAAGAAAGGAATTTCACAGGCTCAAAAGGTGTTTGAGGGTTTCAAAGACCTAGGATCAACATCAACTATTCATCAACTCTTTTCTATTGTTGTCTTTGTAGAGGAAACGACATATAACCTTGTTAACCTCAAAGTTTAGACTTTTCTTAACATAAGTCATAATGCAAATCCACATTTCCTTGATGAATAACCAACCTTAATCATCTGATAACATCAGAGGCTTTATAATGGACACCGAAAGTCACATTTATAACTTAGTCTTTTTTCTGGTATTGACTTTTGTTGTGCCTTTCCTTGATTGAAATTTCTTTTGCTCTTCATAGACTTGATAGGCGTTCTCCTTCCTTTATCTTTGACTTGTATTTAAGTGAAGGCAAATTCAACTTCCTTTTTTTCATTCTCTGTTTTTTTTTCATAGCCTTCCTCAAGACTTTCTTATATGCCCCCAGTCTATGTGTCTTCTTCTAGCTCTCTCTCAATCATTGGACTTTTGTTCTAAGCCTTTCCCTTTATCCATTAATTATATCAATGTCTCCAACATATCTCTCATCTGCCCCCAGTATGGGGTGTGATCCTAGTCAGGGTTTTCATGAAAAGAATATTCTATTCAGCTCAAAATGGGACTACAAGAGATATAACCTTTAGAAAGTGAAGGGATATCAAAGATGGCCTTTTCTCATTTCAAGCAAGGTCAGTTAGAACTGATAAATTTTGACCTCATCCAATGAATGATTTGGACTTGTAAGAGTCATGATTCACGAGTCCATAACTATTGAATCCACTACATGTCATTATGCATACTGCTAAAACTTAGCTATATGATGTGTGGTTCAGTTTCAAGAGGTATGAGTTCAAAATTGTTTAGTCACCTCATGTCATTTCAACAAGAATCGAGTCATTTCTGCAATCAAAACACTTTTAATCTTCAGGATTGATTATCCTTTATCGCATGTTGGAGTTTGATCAAAATATTTTATCAAAATAAAATGTTAAACATCTGTTGATTTCAAAACAACAAAGAGACAAAGCAAGACATGTTTCGTTGAAGGATGAGATGTGATCTCAAAACAAAATGCAGAATTCCAAAACAATATGATTGACTGTTCATCACCATTCTTGGATCAGCTTTTCTGGCAATATTTGCGTTTTGCCAAGCGCTTTCGATCAACATGTCATTCTGAAGATGTTCGGGGGACAATATAGCCAATGACACCCTCCTTCACCGACTCCACTTGTCTCTTGCTCACCAACTTTCAAACTCAATTCTTGCAATTCTTGAAACTGTTCACTTGAAATGGTTGAGGACCCCACCATGACATCACATCTCTTATCTGGATTATACCACCGAGAAATTGGTGGTTGCATGGGATTTGTCGGAGTCAAGCAAAATTTTGGAATCTGGCAGATGCTGGTCGACAAACTTAAACGGCAGAGGAATGTCCCATCTTGGCAAAGACATTTGAGCAATTGATGCTACCTGGTGAGACTGGCTATACCCCATAAATTGTTCACACCGTCGAAGTCATCTCTTGATTCACCTCTCATCATTGTTCTGGAATCCATGGCAGATCCTTCAATCTATCCTCTTTTCATAGCTTGTTCAATTCTTCGACAAATCCTCACAACATCATTTCAATCTTCCAATGTTGTTGTGGTTGGCTGCGGATTGTTAGAAAACTTTCCAACAGCTTGGTAATCTTGGCAGTGCATAGAAACTTGTAGTATCGCTTACTACGACGTGTGGAATCACACATTGCCTCTATTGGAAGAGCTCTGATGAATCTACAACTCCTTTGTCGCCTCTTCGATTTCTCACTGACAGTGCGGCAAACAAACACCTATAGAGGAAGTCCTGCTCTGTTTGAAGTTTCAGTATTCTCCATGTTTTTCAGTCTAGGCATGTCTCTTCTCTCTACTTTTGTGTTTTAGTAATGATACTGTTTGGAGGAAAATCATAGATGATCTGAAACTACTGTATTCCTTCTTGGATTTCCCACTTGCGGATCCACAAACAGATTCCTGCCGAGAGAGCTCTGCTATGGTGAAGTTTGAAGTCTGCTCATATTTTCCAAACCAGGTCTGGCTCTTCAACCTACTAAGATGTCTTCGTGCTGAAACTGATGAGAGAAATATTTGTAGCATATGCAACTTATAAATCCCCTCTTGCATTCCCAATTTACAGAGTCATAAAGGGATTTTTGTAGAGAGCTCTGCCACATTGAAGTTCAGTGTTTAATCATGGTTTTTCAGACCATCTTGTGCTGCTGAACTGGAATTGAGCTCATAATTGGGGTAACTTCAAAACAGACTGATGCACCATGAACAAAAGGCTAGTAGTCGTTTGGTTCCATTAGATGATATGGAGGCAATGAACATTTAACAGTGCAACTGGGCAAAAACCAGAGTTGTCATTAGTTGATGATTGAAGGCATTGTTGCTATTGTTCATGACGGAAAAAGAGAGATACAACTTCAATTAGATGTGAACCAGCAGTGTTCCCACAAAAGACTATGCAGACATTCTCTTTCCATTTGATGCTTAACACTTGTTCGAGCAGATCTGAGTCCAGCTACTTCACCTTTGATGCTCTCAAACTCAATCTGATAATGAGCCGCTATCTGACACCTTTCTTCACTTCCCTCATCTTTCTTCAATCACTTGCAACACAGCTTGTGCGGGGGAACCTACCTTTCAACCCGGTTCATGCATGATAAATGTATGAACATGTAATCTATATGATGAACTCGCCCTTCGAGGGGTGACAATATGGTCGTAACTCTTGTATGATGGAACAAGAATCATGATTTTTGCCCAAACTCTCCAATGAAAATTTTCAGAGTGACGGCCAATGCTTCAAGAAGGGTTTGCTCGGATGCAAAACAAATATTTATGGAGCATACATCCTACAGGCAGGTTCTATTCATTTTACGTGCGACAGGGTAGGTTTGCTACTTGGTCTCTACAAGGGGTCTCTTGTTGTCCCAGTGATTGCCCTCGTAAAGGCAATATAGGGGCCCAGCAGGCAATTGGTTGGCACGTGTCCAACTATTACCAGTCTAAGCACTCAACGAAGAGTTGGGGTTTACACAAACTTCAACCTTGACTCAAGTCATAAGGTAAGCTGCTAGTCCCCCACCTAACGTAAAGCAGGTGTGTGCTTAACAAAAATTAAAACTTGTGATGCATGAGAGAATTATATACAATGCATGAATAAAACACAAATAAATAAAACAAAGCACCAAAGAAAAAATAAAATTGAACACATCAAAACACAAAGCTTAGTCCGATAAAGTTGAAAACAATACCTTTCCCCAGTGGAGTCGCCATTCTGTCGCACCCCAAAAAAAAAATCCGGCGCGCGGCATCGGCTGGTGATTTTTCTCGTTGCGTTTGCTTTAAATTCGTTCGTGGGAGTCGCCACCTAGTAATTTATTGAGGGCTACTAGGAAACCTGATGTACTGGTCTTGTCAGAGATCATGGGTAAGGGACTGGTTGTGGTTAGGGAAGGTATTAGCACCCCTAACACACCCTACCTGAGATAAGCTGCTTCGTGTTCTGATGTGATTTGAAAATTTAAAATATTAATTAAATTCTTAGGCTTGAATAAATCAGTTATTAAATCCCCGAATATATGTAGAAACTTGTCCTCATATTTTCATGGAAAATACAACTTGATTTTATTTGTCCTTGAGATATTTAACCATATTTAAATTAACAAATAATTCTTTTTGTCCTTTTTTTATTTTTAATTCAATAACATAAATAAATAAAAAAACAAACATGCAAGCACACACAAACATTTCTTTTTTTTATTATTATCACTTTCTCTTTTTCTTTTCTTTTCTTTTTTACATTACATTTATACAATAAAACAAATAACAAAAATTCAAAACAAATCAAATACAATAATATCTAAATACACACAGCATCTAGAAATTACAAAAAGGAAAAAGGAAACCCTCGGGAACAGTGCTGCACAGCCTTGGTGCCATCTGAACAGTGGCGGCGGGTGGGCTTCCTGCACCGCCGCCGCTGGCGGCGCGTGAGTTCACGCGCCGTCTCGGAAACTGGGCAAAACAGAGGTGCATGGAGTGGATTCCTCCCCGGTGACCTGCAAAGAAAAAAAATCAAAGCACAAAAAGCCAGTTGATTTTAGTTATTTTCTCATCACTGTTTCGGATCAGCTTCTCCTCTTTTTCTTCAAATCTGCCGAATCTGAAGCTGGGCTTTACACGCGCCGCCGATGACAGATCAGGCATGTGGATGGCAGGATCGGCAACTTCCCTCTTCCTCCTTCATTTCTACGCCGGCGGTGAAGATCACCGCCACCTGCAACAACAACAAAAAAAACTCACAAACAGCAATCGGTTTTTATTTTTTTCTTTCCGTTACAGATCTGCTTCTCTTTGATCTGCAGAAGCAGATCGGTTCTTTTCCTTCTTCCGATCGATCTCGCCTCTGTTTTCGTTCCTCTGCTGGTTGCTGGATCTTCGGACGGCGGAGGGCTGGAGCTGCTGCGGACAGAACTGAGATCGGTGGCTGTCGATCTGTGGACGGCGCTGCTGGGGTTGCTGCTGTGGTCGCTGCTGTTGTCGGAGGCTGGACGGAGAAGAGAGGTCGGGGAAGATGGTGAGGCAAACCGGCGAGATGCTCGCTCTGGCTTCTGTCCGGCGTGTGGCTTGTTGGAAGTTTCCGACCGGGGGTGCTGCTGTTTGCCGGTTGATGGTGGGTGGCTGAGAGATGAGGGGCTGCTGTGTTTGGCCGGTTGGAGAAGAAACGGCTGAGAGGGGAAGATTTGTGGGATTTGAAAGTAAAATGGGGGGGGGGGGGCGGCCGGCCTTTGTGATCAGGGAAAGGGAGGCTGCGGCCGCCCCTGTTTTCTCTTTAAATTTTTTTTGACCGGGGCTATGAGCGGCTGAGGCTGGAGAGAAAAAGGGAAAAAAAAAAAAATTTGATGAGAGGCTGCTGGCCTTGGTGATCGGCTGGGGAGAGGTTGAAGAAGAAAAAAAAAATCAAAACAGGGATGTGTGGGGGAGCTGACGGCTGGAAAAATCAAAACCAAGGAGGGGCTGGCGGCTCGTCCCTTGTGAGGGAGAAGAAGCTGTTAGTTTTTTTTAGGGTTTTCCCCTTTGTGTTGCCTTTCCCCCAAAATTACCAAATGAACCCCCCCTCTTTGTAAGTGTTGGAAATCAGTATTTATAGACAAAAAATATTGCCAAGTTTTCAAAATTGGTCCCTTAACTTTCTTTTTTTGTAAAATTTGATTTTTCTTGGTTTTTTTGTATTTTTTGAAAACGAGCAATATCAACGTCGACTCAATGAGGAAAATCAATGATTTTAAAAACGAAGCGTGAAAAGTCGAACGCGTTTGAAAATCTTTTGAAAAATTAAATTCTTTTTAGACGACGTTGAAAATGCTAAAATGACGAAAATATATTAAAAAAACATATTTTTTGGATTTTCTTTGTTTTTCTCTATTTTTGATTTTTTAAAAATATATAAAAAACATGGGTCAAAAATTGGGTAAACAACAAGATATATGATCATTGTATTATGTTTTTTCGATTTTAGTTTGTCGAAATGAATTTGAATTTCCACCAGCCAGGCACCCCAGAGATTAATTTCTTGCTGTGGATTTCCATTTCATAAACTCTGAAACTTTATGGCAAAAAGATCTGGATGAGGATAGTCTCTTGAATAGGAATTAATATCATTCTGAAGCATCGATAATGCGTATGATCTAATTACTATGAATTAACCGATTTAGTACAGGAAAAAATATTAGTCTTTCAAACAAAATTTTATTGCAGTATAGTGAAAAATACACAGCAGGTTCCATTATTTAGACTTTTCTATTTTCATCCCAAAATATCTTGTAAACACGGTTGGCTGTGAGAATTCAGGTAATAATATGAATTATCAGATGGAGATGGCCTAGACAGACAATGACAATAGTATAGCAAATACTATTTTATGGATTAATAAAAAAGGTTCAGATCAAAAAAAAAAATCTGAAATAATTAGAACTAGTTAGCTCCTTAAAACTACAATAACAAGAGATTTAACTATTAGATCAGACTCAAATTTTTACTTGTGATTTTATAAACAATTTTCCCTAGAGCATCATTTTGTTACTAGACCGTCAGATATTTTAAAATCATGTTTTGAGCACTGATACTCTTAATATAGTAGTTTTTATTATTTTTCCTTGCTTTGAATTTTATGTTTTGATTGGGAATTTATGTTTATTTACTTTATTTTTTGGATTTCTAGTTGTTTTTTTGGTACAACTAGGGTTTTTTGATTTATTTAAAGTTCTTATAAACCTTGCAAGGAGTTAACCACCAACTATATATTTTAATTTTGACAATAAAATTATGAATTCCAGATTCACGTCCGCAACTCTCTTCACTCATTAAATCTTCCAAGTCTCTTTTTTCTTGTGAATTCATGTTGTTATTATCCTACATAGCTTCCGCCTGCATCAAACGAAAATGTATCAAGGCAGCAAACTTAACCAAAAGGATGTTTCATGCCAACTAATGTAACATTTTGTTTTCCAGTTGTATCAGACTCCTGGTTTCGGCCGCACAATTTCAGTTTTATACTTATACAAGATGAAACAATGTCCAATAGCAGCCAGTTTAGTGTTCAAAAACATAGTACCTCTCACAACTCCTAGAGAATTGTTTATAAATAAGTCCAACAAAGGGTTTAAATTATCCGAGAAGCTCCATTTCACGTGCTCATCACAGGACGCAACAAGAGGCAGGCTGTGGATGGCATGTTTCAAATAAATTTCCTTTTGATACATGGAGATCTGGATTCAACACAAACGTGAGCGTGGCTCCTCTGAACACAAACCCGACGATGGCTCCTTACAACACAAGCACGTCTGTGGCTCCTCATGGCTATACTTTTGGATATGAAAATGGAAATGGGTTCTTCTAATCTGCTAATAATTCACTTGTAAACGAAATTGTTAGCCACAATACCATAGTCGTTTACTTATGGTTCAAATCCAATTATGTATTTGGGTTGGATTAATTAAGTATTGTTTATGAGAGATACTAATGGAGATTAATGATAAGAAATTACCATATTGATTTCTAAGGGATTGTTGTGATCTCCACATTAGATACATCCTGGCTTGCATATTGTTAGAATTAATTTTGGATTCTACATTAAAACTATCCTTGTAGTTATCCAATTTCTAGAATTCTCTATAAACTAATATAAATGTGTCATGAAAGTGTTGTAATTTACCTCTTAGAAGAGTAAAACGATATGAATATGATATGTTTCTACCATGCTTTCTTTCCTACCTTTCTCACCTAATTTTTTTCTAACATATATATATATATATATAGTTGTTCATCCATTTATATTTCATAAACAAGGAAATGATCCCTTTCAGAAGTTTCAAGGTTTCGTGTAAAGAAATAAATGGCTTGGTGATTTTCAATGAATGATTGTACTTTATTTCCAAATTTTATTGTTACATTACTCCTCTCTAGGTCCTTCTAACACTGCTAATCTCTTAATAACAAAAAATCATAATTATTTGGTAGTAGAAAAATAACCCATTGATATATTTGATAGTCTTAATAAAATTATTTCAGTTGATCATTAACAGTAAACTGATAATTATCTTCATAAAATCAAGGTGATATGGTATGATTGCTGTTGATTTTTTTGGGACGTGGATTGTAATATGAAGTTTGTACTATTTCATGTAACATGCCACACAAAATTATAGGCTATAACTCAAACTCGGTTCTGGAAACAACCATGAAGTATAGTTTCAGTTGCAGCAGAAAGTTATAGCTATTACTGCATAATATTTCTGCAGAATCTGAGACATGGCTATACATTATGTGCTCATAAATACCATGTTTCTTGCTCATGGTAAGAGACCCTAAACCCATTAAAAATTAAACAAACAACGCAGGTTAGAGACAAACAATCCCCTTGTCTACTTTTACTGTCCTCAACTTGGACTTTTTAGGAATGTTCAAGTTGTTCTGGCCTTAGCCAGTTTAGTTAGTTACTCTTACCACATAGAAGACAGAACTGATTTTGTGTGTGATTATGCTGTAGCAGAAAGATTAGATTGGCTAAAGCACTGAGTCTATTGTTTTTTTTTTTTTAAAGAAAAGAACAGTTTCAGGGCTTAGGAGATTAACAACAAATACTCAATGGTTTGCTTGGCCAACAATACAAAATTGAATCCTGCACTAGCCAGCATAAGTGCAAAATGGGAAGCAAAAAAAAAATCCTCGTAGTCACAACAACTATAACAACGAGAAAGAGAAAAAGACATGGCATTGTTTTCAATGGAAGATGGATAAGAAGGTGACCTACCATTAACAAAACTCAAAACGATCGTTCTTCTTTCTATACCAAACCAACCATCTGTCACAGATCACAGGGAGATCTCTCCTACAATATCTTCATCTATATAAACCCATTACGAGCCCTGGTTCATCACGAACAATCTCATACTCTGCTTTGTTTGCTTATTCGCAGGCCTTAAATTTAGCACCAAGATGGCAATTTTCAACTGTTTCGTCTTAGCTCTCCTCCTTGCTTTCTCTTTTCCGGGCGGCGAGGCAGCTCGTCATCTTCTGCAATTGCCCCCTTTACCTTCCGTGGCGAATTTGCCTAAACCAACATTGCCACCAATGCCTTCTATACCAGCACTGCCGCAGCCCACCTTGCCAACTTTGCCCACCACACAACCTTCACTGCCCAAACCCACTCTGCCTCCGCTTCCAAGCATGCCCTCAAATATTCCCACTATCCCTATCCCAACCACAATTCCCACTATCCCTATCCCAACTACAATCCCCTCTATTCCATTCCTCTCCCCACCACCAGCTGGAAACTAGTTTCATTTTGAGTTTGATTATCGAGTTAATTGTCATGTCGAAGATATCTCTTGAGTGCTTGGTTCTTATACTTGTCTATGGAGTAGTGTGAAGAATTGTGTTGTTTGTTTACTTTCGTTTGAGCTTGGTTCTTATATCTTTGTCTCCTTGTATCATATATATGAACTTTCACATTTAATTACTACATTCTTCTCTTTCTTCTCTTAATTATTTCCATGATCAACCAAAGCAAAGGGATTATGAGATTCTACTATAAGGTTCAAGAAAATTGGAAATATTTTTGCACTGGATGAACCTGATGATATTACCAGATACTCTTCGGGTTCATGTCTGTTTATGATCCATCCGGCGTAGCCATAAGACTGATAATATTATTCCAAAAAATAAAAATCAGAACTAAACTCAATTTAATAGGTTAATATTTTTCTGACTCAAATTAAAATTTATTCCAAAATTCTGAATCATGAGTTTATTGGTCAACTCGCCAGCAATATCTATTGTCACGTGAACTAATATAGAAGTATCTATTGTTACGTAAACTAATAGAAGTATCTAATAAATTAGAATGTTGAGCCTTGGATAATTAGAATATGGGCCTATCATATTAAATAAAAAATTTTCAACTAGTAGAAGTAGTACACAGCGATGGGCCAGTGAATTTTATAATATTTTTTGGTTATTTTTTTATATATATTTAATTTTTAAAGAGATTTTTTTTACTTATTTGTGATTTTTTTATCTTTTAGATAAACTTTATGTTTTAAATAAAAAATATTTATTTCTATATAATATTTTTAATATGTATAGTTTTGTATAATATTTTTTTTCCTTTTATTTTATTCAATCAAATTTAATGTGTGTTTATTTTTATTATTGTTAAATTGAATAAATTATTTTTTAATAAATAGATTTAGCAAACATAATCAGGTAAATGTCTTATCTTGCGAGATTAAAATATCTTGATCTGCACCTATCTCTTGATTTTTTCAGTTTTATTTTTAAGTTATCGTTTATAGATTTAAAAAAAAAAATTAACACACACAGTAATCGATTTATTTGATTACATGTATACATAAACTTTTTTTTATTTTTACTTAGAACTTTTTTAGCTACAAAACATGTCGAAAAAGCCTATATATATAAATTTTTTTTGTTGGAAAAAAAAATATTTGACCCATAATAAAGTGCGAGTTAAATATACTCTAAAACATGTGATGTTTTACCTGTAAAAAAAAAAAATTGCGTTGCATTGTTCACATATTCACAAATTAGTTTGGATTTACTATGCACCTTTCCTTTTCTACTTTAAATCATCTAATTTTTATTTTCGATGATTTGATCCTAAGTTGAAGGTCAATTACTCATGATTTTTTAGGCAAAGACAACATTGAAAGACAAAAGACCAAAATAAAAAAGGCATCCAAAATTGATGATGTGTCCAAAGTTTGTGCAAAAATACATTTTGGTCCTTAATCTTTAGAAATGATATAATTTAGGCCCCTTTGAATGTCTAAGATTCAATTTTGATCTAAAATTTCATTTTCATTATTATTTATCCTTGGTTAAAGAGATGAGATAATGAGACTAGCTGGATTCCAACATTATAGAAAGAAAATTGACGTGGACAATGATTCCAACCACAAGAATTATTAATTTTTGTACCAACTGGTTTCATTTAATGAGAACGGTTCCGTGTAAGTTTTTTTAAACTTTACAAGTGCCTAAAAACTATATCTAAGCTTGGAAGATATTTTTTTTTGTTTCAAGATGATTTCAGGGTTTTGTGTAGGTTTTTTTTTTTTTTTTTTTTTATGTTTTATGGTCATTTATGGATTTATCAAGAAGTTTAGGGTCTTTTCTAAGTATTTTGGGTTAGAAATGAATTGAAAATTAGGTTTCCAAAACCAAAACCCAAGAACTCCAATTTTGTTTTTTCAAGTTGAAAATGCATTGTCTATTTTTTTTTTCCTTCAAAAACATTTAGGACAAATAAAATATCAACTTTAAAAAAATAAAGGTCCACGTGTGGCCCTTTTTTATTAATGAACTAAGTACATGACTTGGCTTATGATCAGGCCTAACAATATCTAATCACTTTCTTTCCTTTTCAATTTAGATATTTTTTGTTTTAATTTAATTCCTTTTATGTCTTTTTTTAAATAATTTTTTAATTTATATTTCAATTAATACATCTTCTTTGTGATTTTTTTTATGCTTATTTAGCTTTTTTATATAGAGATTATTTTTTAAATTATTTTATATGCATTTAATTTTAAAGAGGTTATTATGATTCACCTATTTTTAAAACTTTATATAGATGAACTTTATTTTTAAAAATAAAATATTTATTTTTAGATAATATTTCTAATATTTGAAACCTTGCATGATATTTTTCCTTTTATTTCATTCAATTAATTTTATATGTGTGTCAGTTTCTTTTATCATTTGATTTAATAAAAAAACTTATTTTAATCATAAAAAAGATTTATTAAACACAAACAAGTAAATGATCGATGTTTTAAGATTAAATATCTTGATCTACATTTGTCTTTTAATTTTTTCAGTTTTATTTTTAGTTATCGTTGATGAATTATTTTTCAATTTATTTATATAAATGATTCTCAATTTATTTAATTAAATATATACATAAACTTTTTGATTTATATTTAGGGATTTTTTTAAGTAAAAAACACATCGAAAAAATCTACATGCTCAATTTTTTTATTGAAAAAAACATTTAACCCGTGATGGATAGCGAGCAAATAACTAGAAATAAAACTATATATAAAGTAAACTCTAAAGCAATATTGGAAAAGGAAGGCAAGAGAGAGTTGAATCTAACTTTGGGTCCAAACCTATGGATAATCATAATATTTTAAGCATAAAACATAACGTTGTTGTTTATGGCATTTCAGTTGAAATTCATCATCATCATCCCACTTCTCCCCTCCATATGATAAGAATTCAAAACATAACGTTTTTTTTTTTTTTGTAAATTTCTCATCTTTAGTAAATTTTGTAGAATTTTATGAAATATTAATTTGACTTGTCGCTATGTAATAAGTCCTATAGTAAACTTAATTTTTTTCCTAAAGAAAAACCCAATGTTTTCAAATTTGAAACTTAATACCTAAGATTGGATTCTTCTTAAGTATATAAATATTTTACTTTTTCAGGATGTATTTTTTTTTGTCTTAAAATCATAAATGAAGACATAAAAATAAATTTATTTTTGATATATTTTTAGAGTAAATTTATATAATTTTAAAATAAGATATATCTCATTTGTCTTTATTATCCTCGCTTTTTTATAGTAATTTAACGTTAACATATTTATCCTTATTTATCCAAGTCTTAATATTTTTATTTATTACAATGTTTGGAAATATAATGCAAACCGCGTTTCTAAAAAATTCAATCTTTTTAAGTTAAAAATTAATTTTATCTATTTGTTTAGGATCGTTTTGATATGTTAATCTAAAAAGTAATTTGTTTTAAAAAAAAACTATCATTTTAATACATTTCAACACAAAAAATACTTTAAAATGCACCTACAACCATACTCTTATTATTAACATTCTGTGGACAGCACCAATTAACAAAAGATGGGAGATTGAACAGAAGAATTTAAATTTTTTTTAATCCAACAAAGAAAAACATGAGTGGTCAACAACAATGAACATATGTTCTTCTTTTCAATGTACGTAGATAAGAAGGTGAGCTAACTAAAAAAAAAAACTAAAAATGATTGTCTCTGTTTTCTCAACTAAACCACCATTGAAGAGAGATCTCCCCGCTTCATCTCCATCTACATAAACCCCAAGACTAGCCCTGCTATGTCACACAGAATCCTATACAATTCACTGTTGGAATATATACATATATTATACAGTTCATAATCTTGTAAGGCCTTGAAATATTAGCAAGATGGCAAGTTTCAAGTGTTTTAGTTTTGCACTCGTTCTTTTGTCATTTTGGTGTGGCGAAGCAGCTCGCCATCTTCTGCAACTGCCGAATTTGCCTAAACCAACACTGCCACCATTGCCTTCTGTACCACCACTGCCAACAGCCCACCTTGCCAAACCGCTCTACCTTCACTGCCGAAGCCCACCTTGCCTCCACTTTCCTAGCATGCCGACAATGCCTGCTGCACCCAAGGTGACCTTGCCTCCACTTCCAAGCATGCCCTCAATCCCCACAATTCCAATCCCAACTACAAATCCCCGCCGTTCCATTCCTCTCTCACCACCTGCCACCACCAGCCCTTGAGTTGATCTCCTCGTCCTGTTCCTTGCAATGAGAACTTGCATGTACCATCGGTGTGGCTTTGATTTGGCTTAGGCACATACACCATGTCCTTAGAGACTCTTGGGGTTTTTGCCATTTGTTTTGTTTATACTGTATTTTTGATGGTACTTTGTATTTATGCTTGTACTTTGAGATATATGATCATTGCATTATGTTTTCTCAATTTTACTTTACCTCCAAAATCTTCAAATATGTGTGATGCAACGAAATTAAATTGCCACAGTAATCATAAGGGCATTCCGTTCCATTAAAAAACCAAAACAAATATATCGGAGATTTCTTTGAGGGGATTTCCATTATGACACAGAGATGGGATAAGGATAGTCTCTTGAATAGGAAACTAAGATATTATTACAACTAAGATGATTTTATTTATTTATTTATTTATTTGGGGGGAGGGGGTCTTTAAAGCAAAATTTACTTGCAATCTAGTGAAAAATTGCATATGTAATAAGTTTTTCCAATTCCATATGAAATTGCAAAGGAAAATGTATGAAAGCAGAGAAAATTACTTGGCCAAGAGGATGTCACATTTTCCTTTGGAGTTATATCAGATTATGGATTCTGCTATACTCATATAAGAGGAAAAAAGGTTAAATACTAGCAAGTTTACTATATAAAAACATAATGGTAGATATGCATACAAATTCTTCTTCCAAACATCCCATATCTCATATTGGACAATTAGTAGTTACGCATTTGGTAAGTCCAACCAGGGGATTTTATGATCTGAGGTGTTTCGATTGCAGGCTAGACCATTTCACCTACTCATCACAGGACGGCAAGGGAGGTCAGGCTGTGGACAAGGGTGTTTCCAAGAGATTTCCTCGATGTATCTCATTGGCGGTGAATCGGAGAACGGTCTAGCCAACAAAGATTGGTTCTACAAGTTGATGGTGTGAAATTTGCATACCATATATGTCATTCCTCGGGGATTCTGAACCCTCCAAAACTAGAAAGCTAATAGATGCAAGCATAACGCTAGAATTGCATCCAAGAATTCAGTGAATTTTGACGTCTCCAACTCTCAGATTCAAGTCCTGAAACCTGTATAAAGTGTGAACCAATTTCCCCTCAAACTGTACTGTTCTAAAGATAGATTTCTCTCTTTTTTTCTTGGTGGGGTCCTTCTTCTTGTTGGTTAACCATGGTTAAAGCAGCAAGGGTCGCCAAAAGTTGGAGATGATCAAAATAGCTAAAGAAAGCAATCTAATGGTAACCTCTCAAAGCGTAGGTCTGGCCTTTTCAAGAAGGCTAGTGAACTTTCAACACTGGTGTGGTGCTGAAGTTGGCATCATTGTGTTCTCACCTGGCAAGAAGGTCTTCTCTTTTGGCCACCCTTCTGTTGAAAAGGTGGTGGACCGTTATGTCTCGGGAAATATTCCCCAAACTTCAGGTGCTTTTCAATCTGATTAAGGCTCACCGGAATGCTAGGATCAGTGAACTCAACATGAAGCTAACTCAGGTATATGAATTTTGATTGCAATTTTTAGTACCATCAGTCTGCTTTCATCAGAAAACAAAAATATTCTTTTTACTAATAAATGATTCACTAGGCGCAAAACCAACTGGATATGGAAAAGGAAAGAGGTGAAGAGCTGGACAAACTGAGGAAAGCTAGTCAGAGTCAGAACTGGTGGGAGAGTCCCTATTCAGGAACTTAGCTTCGAACAGCTTGAACAATTGAAGGCATCTTTGCTAACTCTAAAGCAGAAAGTGGTCAGGCAAGCCCAGCAGATTCTGCTTCAAAATTCAGCTCCTCCTCAGCCTTTTTTCTCTCCAAACCCCGGCGCTCCTGGGAATCTTCCTTTGATACCAGTAATACAGGATTCGACTCAAACATGGCAGTGGATCCTTTCAGTTCAAACACAACTATGACTGCTTTCAACACAGACATGACTGGGACTCCTTTCAATCAAAGCAGCACAACAATGACTCCTTATGGATACAATCTTGGATATGGAAATGGTTCTTCTAGATTCTTAATAATTCTGTTGAAATAATCTTAACCATGGAACCGTTAGTGCATTTATTGTTTAGATGTATCTATGTGTTCTGGTTGAATTCAGTAATGTGTTTTGAGATCTATTTGAAATCTTAATAAATTACCCATTGGGTTTCTGAAGGATTTGTTGTGAGATCTCCACACCAATACATACATCCAGGAATGCATATTCCGATTATACATGTGTTCATGCATTTATATTTCATACGTAAGGAAATTATCCAACTCAGAATTTTCAAAAGTTTCAGGTAAAGAAATCAATGGCTTGGTTTTCATTCTTTTTTGACAAGAGAATGCAAGCTTTTGGTGATTAGATGTTCTTGATGCATAAAGCAGTCATTCTAGATCTGCGCATCACAAACCATTGCTACTAATTGATATTCCTTTACTGCAAAAGTACTGGCTGATAAACTGGTTTCATATGAATTTTGTGTTTCTACAAGTTTAAAGCAGTAACGGTAACATGCCGAAAAAGAGATCCCGCGAAAAAAGGAAAATGAAAAAAGGAAAAAAAAGATGCTGTTATCATAAATTGATGGTAGTAAATTTGGTAACTTGATTCAAAATTTAAATTTGATGTCTGCAATTGTTTTTTTCGCGCGTTGCATTTCCTAGAAAAACCTCGCGTGGGAAACATCGGTTGAAATGGCGCGCGGTTTATCGTAAATAACTTAAGACCATGTTTGATTAGGTTGTAAATATACAATTGATTCATGAATAACTTGTTAATGACACTTGATGAAATTGCCATATGATCTGTTAACATGTTAATCCATTGCTTGAAACACAACCAACCTTTTATTAACATCCAGAAAATGTTGCATAGATTATCTTCTTGAAGGCATCTATAATTTGGTGTTATAAATATGATTTGTTTTATATTGCAAACTTGGGCTAGTGCCCTGCACTTGGCCAACATTTAGTGATGTTTTTCTTCAAATAATGGTATTGGAGACTGGGAGTACAGGAAGTTGTTTTATATTTGACTGCTCTGTAAATCACTTGGACTTTCCTTTTGTAGCGAGGAGTCATTAATTATGAGAATTTCAACTCACCAACCCCAAGAACCTGCTAAATCTTTATTCAACAAACACCCGTAAGAAGCCTAGGACATCTTTTCAACAAAATGCACATGAGAAGATGAACTGCCAACAAGAAACTCAAGGGTTCCAAGTCATGGTTGCTTGCTGCAAACTAACAAAATTGGTTGTTAATTTCGAGAAGAGCAGTAATATACTAATTTATGAGCTGGGAATTTAACTAAGGATCAATCAAAGAAGGACACTTATAAGATTTGTTGTTTGTCCATGAACTCTAATTAGATAACCAAAACAGATTAATCTCAAAGGAACAATAGTCAACTAATGTGATATAGAAGTAGGTGAACTAACAATAAACCTCAAAAATTGTCTTTCAGGATTTTCCAACCAACTAGTGTGCCTAAATCACCATGATGATTCCATGTCCTGCTATAAATACTTGTATAATCAGCCTTAACATTCCCATACAAGCAGAAAGAACAACTTATTTGTCCTAGATTTCTGGTGATCAAAGTATTGTATCTTGAATTCTAGTGATGGCCTCTTGCAAAAGCTTTATCTTAGCTTTATTCATCGCTTCTGACATTTTCGAGCATGAATGTTAAGCATAGCTGCCCGTCATCTCTCCAGTTGCCACCATTGCCTAAGATACCAATGCCACCATTGCCTTCTATTTCCAAACCTTCCACAGCCCACCTTGCCTACAACTCAACCATCCCTACCTAAGCCCACACTGCCACCACTTCCTAGCATTCCCGCCATCCCTACCTTTCCTACAGTCCCAAAGGTCACTTTGCCTCCTCTTCCAAGCATGCCCTCAATCCCCACAATTCCAACTATTCCCTCCATTCCATTCCTTTCCCCTCCTCCAGCAACTACTAGCCCTTGAGTTTGCTCAATTTATCTTCTCTTAATTCTTGTGATGCAAGACATACAGTAGTCTTTCATGTTTCTTTTTTAGGAATTGTGTCTGTCTTGTATGACTTGGGTGGCAAATGAAGGCTTACAGTTGTATGTAATTATAGTTGGACTCACATATGTGAGCTTATTTGGGGTTTTTCTTTCTTCCTTTTGTGTGCTTTATTAGTTTCCCACTATCTCGGAAACTGTAGTTTCATATACTTTTGTGTGTATTTTTAATCCCATTATTACAGAATAAAGGTTGTTTGCTTAAAATTTTCATTTTTCGTTTATGTTTTTGCCCTACTCAAATTCTGAGAAAAAACCTGTTATCTCACATTAATGAAGTTTCCCTGATCGAGCAGCATCTGCGTAAGCTTTACCTCCGCGTGCAAGCTTGTGTCTATGTATACATTCTCAGTTTTATAAAACCAAAATTTCAAAGTCTATAAGCAGAGCTTACATCTTCAAAATTTCAATTCCATCACCTTGCACTCCA